>NW_026610912.1:0-148668 GCF_029499605.1 Hyla sarda | reverse complement strand
CCCCAGCTGAGGCAACGTTACTGCTCTCCCCAGCCAAGGTGACCGTCGCACGGGCAAAGGCGCTAGGACAACGGCTGAAAGGGTGTCCTAAGACACCACACAGATGACACCTGATCTGCCTACAGGATGCGGCAAGATGACCTACCCCACCGCACAGTGCACAGACCTGCACGGTACAGGCTGCGCTAAAGTGAGTGGGGCTGCCACACCTGTGACAGACCTTGGGCTGCCCCTGGTAGAAAACTTGGATTCTGTCTCTCCCAAGAAAAGCAGCTGATGGGATGTGGGCAACAGTGCTCCCCGAACGCTTCAGTTTGACGGAAAACGTCCAGGCCCCAGACCAGATCCCATGTTCGTCATAGTTCTTTTTTGGCATGTCCGTCACATCCCCATATCGGCTAAGCCAGGTCATAATGTCATAGCAAGATAGTGACTCGTTACGTGTCAAAACGGTCACTTTCTTGGCCAGATTCTGACGGGATATCGCCTTTACGGCGAAATCACGCCAGCCGGGCTCGCTTTTCACCACCTCATAATTCGACCAGAAAAGTTCCAGACCCTCTGGCCGAACAAAGCTGATGTCAAACTCGGAAGTACCATAGGGGTGGATCAGGGCAAAGATGTCACTTGCCCTGAATTCCATCCGGAGGAGGAGCTCAACCACCTTACCCCGAGGCGGACGCGCATCTTCGCCCCTCCACACTAAACGGACCACATTCCTACGGCCACTTTCCTGGCCGGATGTCGGGAGGGACCAGACCACCTCCCCGTTTTGTTCTCGGAAGGCGCCTAAGCCATGTCTTTCTATCCAAAAAGACAGGTCAACCTCACCCCTCCCCTCTACATGGATTGACCTGTCTCCCCTACGTAGAGCCTCCAGGAGGCGCTGTTGCAAGTGACCCCCAGAGCCAGACGGAGATGGGGATCCCCCTGATCCCCCGGCAGTGACGCTGGCATAGCTTCTCTGAGAAGCAGCCACTACCGGGGGGGCAGTCGAACCAGGAACTGACCCAGAGGCCAAACCTGGACCCTTATTCTTAACAGCCATAACACCTCTCTCTGTCATTCCACTACCACTCCTCACCTGTATTTCACTAGCACCCCTCTCTTGGACTACACTTGCACCCCTCTCTTGCACCCCTCTCTTGCACACTACTTGCACCCCTCTCTTGCACACTACTTGCACCCCCCCTCATCAACACTGCTACCACAACTCCTCCCATGCACACCACTATAACTCACATTCTGCACATTACCATTTTTATTCACATTTTTCCTTTCACTTTCACTCTTGCGTTCACTCTCCCTTGGAGTGTTACAGACTGGGCTGGCTGGGTCTTTTGCTTCATGTTTAAGGGTTGCCGGTTTCAGGATTGGTGCTGCATAGTTCTTTCTTCCTGTGTCTTTGGGTGCAGACACAGGCTCCGCCTCTGAAATGGGTGGCCACTCCCCCTCACAAAAAGACTGTCCCTCCGGACTAACTCCCGCTACAGCTGATGTGCAGGGAACCTCCCACTTTATAGCGGAGTGCCCCCTGGCGCCAGAACCAGTATCAACCACGCCACCTAGGGGACCGCCCCCTGAACCAACAAGGTCCAGCGCCCGGACACTCCCCCCCCCCCTCACAGGAGAGTGCCCTGCGGTGCCAGGGACCTGTACCGCCCACTTCAACCAGGGGACCGCCCCCCGAACGGGTGAATCTGCCGCCATTTTCCGGTGCCTGGACACCCTCCCCCCTCACAGGAGGGTGCCCTTTTTTTTTCTATAGCACCCGCGGCCATTTTGGGTGCGCTACTGTATCCCCCATGCTGGCCCCGCTCCACTACAGAAACGGGGTCTGGCAGAATTGGGGGACCCAGCACCCTTTTCAGCCGACCCAGACTGCTGGAAGGGAGAAAAGACAAACTTAACTCCTTGTGTCTTCTTCCTCTTCTTGCCCTTTCCTTTCTTCTTCTTCTTTCCCTTCTCCTCTGGGCCCAAATCATCCCGAAGGAAAAGTTTTCCAGACGGGGCGGGGGACTCCTGCATAACAATTGCCCGCAGGAGACCCCCATCTGCCAAGCCGCTTCCATCACTGCAGTCACTGCCGTCATCATCATCATCATCCTCCTCACTGGAGGGAGGTAAGGCCACCTGTGCCGGGTTTACATAGTCCTCACTGAGGGTAAGTGGGGGGTCTGGGGTAACAGTAGTGGTGGTACACACAGGTCCAGTATCCATATCCCCCTCACTCTAATCCCCCTCCTCACCTCCCTCCATCTCTTCCTCCTCACTCTGGCAGTCATCTTGGTTACTCACTTGTCCTGAGACCTTCATGCTGGAGAAACGATCCTTGTTCACAAGTCTCTCGCTGAGTATACCACCTCCCTCCACAATGTCCGATCTCAGCCTCACAATCTCATCCACCTGTTTCTTCAGAGCTCTCACCTTGGTGGAAAATGCTGCCCTCTTGGTCTTTGCTGCATTGTTTGCTTGGTAGCTGGAGGGGCAAGCTGTGCATAACTAGCTTGCCCCCTGACTGGTGAGCAGTTAAGGGGTTAAGAAATATACAGGCAATGTTTTTTAGCCCCCTCCCCCGCCTGTAAAAACTTGTTGCTAACTATAGTGGTATGTCCCATGGGTGGAGGGGAAGGAGTGCACCAATCAGGGGTCTAATAGTTTCCCGGGCTTTCAGGGGCCCTCCCCTGGGTATTTATAGCTGTGGGGCCTCCCTTTCCCCCTCAATCTGCCCAGGACCCGGAGTTTTGACTGCTGGCTGGTATGTGTCTGCCCCTTATTTGTGGCCTGGATGGAGCAGATGGGTGAGGGCTGGCATGCTCCCTTGTGGCTGAGCTGGCCTCCCCTCCTGTTGCACCCTTGGCGGGTTCAGGAGGCTGGCGGACCTCTTATCAGTCCTGCCCTCCTTTCCCACTGTAATACCTTTGAGCCCTGTCCCGTTCTTTTGCCCTCTCCCCTGCCTTTACTTTGATCCCTCTCTCCTGGGTGCTCCTGGAGCAGGCTCTGATTACCTACTTGCCCCGTCCGTCTCTTTTTTCCCCCCTGTTGCGGTCCCCTTCGTCTGCCTCCCCCCCCCCCTTTTGCGGTCCTTACCATAACCCCCCCCTCCCGCCTGTTTGTCCCCTCCGCTCTGGAGGTGGCGGCCCCTGGGTGGCTGCTGCTGTTTTAACCCCCTTTAACGTTTGCGCAAATGGACGTTTATTAACGTCCATTTGCGCGTCCCCAGCTATAATCCGCGCTCACATAGTGAGCGCGCATTATAGCTGTTGGGTCCCAGTTGCTATTAGCGACCAGGACCCCTGATAATGCCGGACATCGCCGATCTGGCAGATGTCCGGCATCACCTTTTCAGACGCGGCGATCAAAGTCATCGCCGCGTCTGAAAAGGTAATTGAACGCATCCCGGCTGCTCAGCGGGCTGATTGGGACCATCGCGATAAAATCGCGATGTCCCGATCAGCTGGGACGCAGCAGGAGGGTCACTCACCTGCCTCCTGCGCGTCCGCTCCTCAATTGATTGCTCCAAGCCTGAAATTCAGGCTTGAGCAATCAATCATTGATAACACCGATCATTGCCATGTTACTACATGGCAAGTGATCGGTGTCAGGTTCAGTGTGTGCAGTGTTATAGCTCCTAGGGGAGCTATAGCATTGCAAAAAAAAAAACTGTTGAAGTATTTGAATAGTTAAGTTAATAAAGATCTTTTAACCCTTGCAATTTTACACGTTTGATCACCCCCCTTTTCCCCATCATAAAATAAAATAAAAAATAAAAATTAATAATAAAAAAAAAAAGAAAAAGAAAAGAAAAGAAAAATACCATAATAGTAATGATAAAAAATTAAAATCTATAAATAAAATAATAATACATAAAATACTGTATATTACAACAACATACACATGTGTGGTATCGCCACGTGCCTACATGTCCGTAGTATAAAAAAATAAATAAATAAATTAATTAATTTAAAAAATTAATAAATAAATATAGTCATTTAAGGCGCTCCGTCTATGGCGTACGTGTATAATATAAAAAAAAAAAAAAAAAACATTACAAATTTATTAATTAATGAATAAAATACATAAATAAGTAATATTACTTGAATAAATTTCACAGTCCAAAATAGCGTATTTTTGACCCCTTTTTATACCGTAAATATGAAAAACAGCGATCTCAAACTCTGATCGAAACGACAATGGTACTGCGGACAGCTTCAGATCACAACGCCAACTATATGAGCCCTCATACCGTCCCCACTCCATTGCCCGGCTCCTTACCCCCACCACACTAGCACTCCCCCCCTGCCCACTGCTGCCCCTCCCCCTTTTTCCTCGTGCTCTTCCAGTGCTCCCCATGGTTCTTGCATCCATTGCGCCCCCCCACGCCTCCCCATCACCTCTCTGCCCCGAGTTCCCAACCCCCCCCCTTCCCCCACTGCTGCCACTGCTGTCCTCCTTCCTCCTGCCTCTCCAATGCCCCCCGTGGAGGGGTAGGGAGTGCTCCCCTGATTTCGTGTTGCTCTTCCCCCCTCTGGGGCCGGATGGGGGCATAGACGTATTTGTCGCCGCTCTCGCTCTGGTCCTGGGGGGCGGCACAGGCGGTGTTTTTTGGGCCTTCTGTTCACCTGCGGGGAGTAGGTGTTTCGGTTCTTCCCGCAGGGTTCTCCCTCGGAGTCCTCTACTGCTGTTTTCCCGGCGTGGTTTCCGGCGCCGTTCCGTGCGGCGGCCGAGTGCCCGCGACCCGGCGGTCTCCAGCGTGCCTTGTCCCACGCCTGCGGCGGTGGTGAAGTGGTTCCTCCCTCTGTTGTGCTTCTCCATTTTCTGGAATTGGTGAGTCTTCTGATGTGGGGCTTTGCCCCTTCCCTGGTTTGTGTGCTTATTGCTACGTCTGTGTAGTGTTCGTCCTTTTGTTCCCGTGTGTTTGTTGAGTTTGGGTCTCGGATATGGGTGTATATCTGTGTTGGTCTCTGGTTGTGAGTTGGGTACGTCTCTTCTTGACGGGGTGCTTTGGTAGGGTATCATTTTCTGCGGTGCGCGCTTGGGTGTGTGGTCTTTTGGCCTTACGCTCTAGGTGGCCGGGGTTTTGCTGACTTAGCTCCCGTAGGCATGTTCCTTTTCCTGAATCGGTGGCTGCCACCCAGTCACGGTTTTGTTTCTTTGGGTTTTCTCCCCCTTTGTTTGGTTTATCTCTCCATCTTAAGTTGTAGTCTCTCTCCGCTGCTCCATTGTCCTAGTATATTTGTCTGCTGTTTTTTCCTGTTTCGCCCAATCTCATGTAGGCATGGGACTCCTGTATGTCGTGCTGGGTGCTTTGGCTGATGTGGCGGAGGGTAGGTTTCGCTTGAGTCTCTGGGGGTAGGTTTTGCTTGTGTCTCCGTTTGTCTTGCCTGTGTGGTTTCTTCTGTTCGTGGTGGTATTCCGGAGGGTGATTCTCCTGTGCTCTACACTTGTTGGGGTGTGGTTTGTTGCTGCAAGGCTGACATGCAAATTTGTGAAGCGTCCATATTTTGTGCTCGCTTCGGCAGCATGTATGTTAAAATTGGAACGATTTTGAGGAGATTAGCATGTCTTCCGCATGCCTTGTTGGCCTTGGTTTGCTGCTTTCCTATGGTCAGGGAGTAATTGCGTTTTCTCTGTTTTGGTTTCTTCAGGGCTCGCTATGTGCCCCGGTTCCGGTCCTTGCTGGTTTACTGCATGTTCCACGTGGAATGTGGTTCAGGGCGGAGTTTTTTCCTGCAGGTTGTCTCTGGCCGCCGAGGGTGTGTGGTATCTGTGCCCCCGCATATGTGCCCCTGGTGCACTAAGGGCTGACGTTCCGGTTGGTTGGGTTTTTTTCAGGCGTGATGCAGTGGACAGGCCTGCTTTCAGTCCCCCGTTGCAGCTCATGGAGAGCTCGCTCTGTTCCCGGGTGTGGCTGGTTTGGTTGGTTGTTGGTGTGGTGTTTTGGTTTTCAAGTGGTGCTGCAGGGTGGTTTACTACTGGGTGTCTTGGTAGTCAGTGGGTTTCTGCCATGCTTGGGTTTTTTGTTTGCGCTTTTTCCTTTGGTGTTGGTTGTGGGACTTTGGGTGCTTGCTTCGGCAGTTCATGTTCTAGGATTGTAACGGTACTGTGTGGGTTGGCGTGGCCCCTGTGCTTGATTGCGCTATAATTTGGTGATGCTTTTCTTTTTTGGGTGTGATTTGAGTGATCGGGGGCGTTTTGTCGGTCTGACATTTGGGGCGTTGTCACTGTTATTATTTCTTTCTTTCGGCTTTCTTCCTGCGCTCGGCTTGTTGCACCTAGTGCTTCGCTGTTTGGAGATAAGGTTTATTTTGCGGCTGTACTCCCTGGGGTCGGTATTGGGTGTTGACGCTTTGTCCCGTTCTCTGGCAGTGGTTCCGGAGGTTGCTCCCTCGGGTGGAGTCGGAAGGTTTGCTCATGTGGCTGTGGAATGGGAGACCACCTCGGGTTCGGGTCCCGGGGTAGGACTGAGTGATACAGTTGTGGTTAAATTTTCGGCCTGTGGGTCATCGTGGAGATTGGTGTATTTCTTGGTCCGCTTTAGTGGCTCCTGCGACTTGGTCGCACTCACGGTGAGGCGCTTGCGAGTAGTTGGGGTTGGTGTGGAGGCCGGGATGTCTACAGTCAAGGAGGGTCCCGAAGGTTCCAAGTGTGTCTGTGAATAGGGGTTTTGTTTTTTGTACCTACAAGGTTCTGCTGTTTGACTTCCTATTTCGTTTTGATAGGCTGTGATAAAATAAGTTAACTGCTGTGTCTCCTATCCAAGGACGTTCGAGATTTGGGCTGTATTCTGCATGTATCCAATTAACATTCTTAGTATGTGACGCTGGGTATCTTCACCTGTTCGTGTGAATCACCTACTACTCAGTGCAAAAAAAAAAAAAAAAAAAAAAAAAAAGGGTGCTTTCCCACTGTGCTGCGATCCAGTGGGGTGAGGTTGCCGCATGACGGGGGTGATTTTTCTTTTCTGCTTTGCGGTTGGTGGGATGTTGGTGTATACCTAGGGGCTGGGCCCGTGAGCGGGTGGCCTTGCTGTCGGCGACCATTTTTTCCTATCAGTTTTTGGGTCGCTTGGTGGCGGCTGTGGGTCGGATTTTTGGTTGTCGCTTTTGCGTCGTTTTTTCTGATCCGAGGTTTTGCGCTGGCTTTTTTCGGGGCTAGGTGGATGGGGCACTTTCTTTCTCCTCGTCTCCTTCCATGACACTTGGGTGTCTGATGTGTTTTTTGGGTGCCTATTTTGTGCGTTTTCAGGTCCGTCGGTCCGAGATTGCTTAGGCGATCTGGGACACACAGCTTGTGCTGCATGAGGGTCCACGAATGACTGTTTTTTCCTGTTGTCGTCCTATTGTTGACTGGACTGCGGTGGGGGCCTCCCCCCCCACCTCTTTTTCTTTTATGCTCCCCGCCCTCGATTGTCTGTTTTGGGTTTTGGCTTCTCTTTGTAGGAGGGGGTGTTGTGAGTTTGGGATTCGCTCTCTTTTTGTGTCGGTGTCGGCGGAGAGGGCTCAGTTTCCGGAGAGGGTAGCGCAGCGCGTGGGGCGCGGGCGATCTGCTTGTTGCGTTGCTATTTTCGCCCAGTTTGATGTTTCCCACATGTGTTTTTGTTTTGCGAGCGGCTTTCCGCAAGGTGGTGCGAGTGCTGCGGCACTCTTCGGTGTATGGGCGAGTCTGAGAAATGAGTTCACACAAGAGTTAGTGAATACAAAAAAAATTAAAATTACAAAAAATAAAATAAAATGCAAAAACATAGGACCTGGCGGCAGGTACCTCGGATTTCCTGGAGAGGTTATGTGTTGGGAGAATTTCCTGGAGAGGAAATGTGTTGGGCGACTTTCCTGGAGAGGAAATGTGTTGGGTGTGTTCGGGGGGCTGAGTTGGCCCCAGGTGTTGGCTATCCAGTATCTCTTGGGTGGACGGTGAAGACGGTGAAAGCGGGGTCAACCCGGGGTAGACCTCCACACAGGACAGTGTGGCAGCACCTCTTGGGTTGGCAAGAAGCCAATCGGTGTCTTTGTTACAGTTAAATTGTTATTTATATAAGTAATTTTATAAATAAAGCTGTGGCCGATCCCCACCCACGGAAAAGTTGAATTGTTGTTGTGTCAGTTATTATTTAATTAATTATTGTAGTAAGGGGGAGGGGTAGTTATAGCCAGCTCGGAGCTAATTGGGTCTCAACAGTCTGGAGGGGCAAGCTGTGCATAACTAGCTTGCCCCCTGACTGGTGAGCAGTTAAGGGGTTAAGAAATATACAGGCAATGTTTTTTAGCCCCCTCCCCCGCCTGTAAAAACTTGTTGCTAACTATAGTGGTATGTCCCATGGGTGGGGGGGAAGGAGTGCACCAATCAGGGGTCTAATAGTTTCCCGGGCTTTCAAAGGCCCTCCCCTGGGTATTTATAGCTGTGGTGCCTCCCTTCCCCCCTCAATCTGCCCAGGACCCGGAGTTTTGCCCTCCCTCCCTCCCTTTTTGTATCTCTGTTTATTGTAAGTCACAGCTTGGCGGTAAGAAGACGGTGAAAGCGGGGTCAACCCGGGGTAGACCTCCACACAGGATAGTGTGGCAGCACCTCTCGGGTTGGCAAGAAGCCAATCGGTGTCTTTGTTACAGTTAAATTGTTATTTATATAAGTAATTTTATAAATAAAGCTGTGGCCGATCCCCACCCACGGAAAAGTTGAATTGTTGTTGTGTCAGTTATTATTTAATTAATTATTGTAGTAAGGGGGAGGGGTAGTTATAGCCTGCTCGGAGCTAATTGGGTCTCAACAGTCTTGCAAACTTCAGCTCCTCTCTGAGGCCTCTTAGTTGTTTTCCGAGCTGTTCATACTGAGCCATCTTGGCCTGGATTTTGGACCCAAAGCTGGCCAGGGATTCTTTGGGCCCCTTTACCCCCCATTGCTGGGGTTCTGAGGAAACAGGCTGGATATGGGGATATGATAAACGTATATAAGTATATTAATGGCCCATACAAAAAATATGGAGAAAAACTGTTCCAGGTTAAACCCCCCCAAAGGACGAGGGGGCACTCCCTCCGTCTGGAAAAGAAAAGGTTTAGTCTAAAGGGGCGGCACGCCTTCTTTACCGTGAGGACTGTGAATTTATGGAACGGTCTACCTCAGGAACTGGTCACAGCAGGAACAATTAACAGCTTTAAAACAGGGTTAGATACATTCCTGGAACAAAATAACATTAAAGCTTATGCAGAATTATAAAACTACATCCCTTTCCCTTATCCCCTTACATCCTTCCCTTCAATCCCCTGGTTGGACTTGATGGACGTATGTCTTTTTTCAACCATACTAACTATGTAACTTTGTAACTATGTAACTATGATGCAGACTTTCCACTCCGCTGCCTGGATGAGCTTCTGCTGGAAGCTTTGCAGCTCCCAGCTGAGGTCGGGGAGGGGGCCCCACATGGCTGTGGACCCTGGTGGATCTCCTCACCCCATCCTGACTACTGGCTGTTGCATTTTCCTTTGCACACCCCGCCAGCCGAGAACGGGGGGGGGGGGGGGTGCAAGATGAAGCCCCAGCTTCCCGGGGCTCCATAGCAGGAAAACCTACCCAGGTGTCTGCCACACACCTGGGGAGGGGTGGAAGAAAATCACTGCTTCTCTGGGAAACTCTGGAGCTCAGCAGAACACACCTTCTCTCCAGAGCTGTACTCACTATTCTGCTGGTGAGGTCACTGTGTACATACATTACATTACTGATCCTGTACTGATCCCGAGTGTGTGTGGGATGGGGGTGGGGGACCGGGGGGCCCCCCAAAAAAATTGCTTGCCCAGGGTCCAATCAAAATTAAAGACAGCCCTGTCCATTATACATACACTGTACAGCAATCACACATCCATTATACATACACTGTGTCTGTGACTGTACAACAATCATACATCCAATCCATTATTAATGGATTGGATGTATGATTGCTGTACAGTCACAGTGTATGTATAATGGAGGTATGATTGCTGTACAGTGTATGTATAATGGAGGTATGCTTGCTGTACAGTGTATGTATAATGGAGGTATGATTGCTATACAGTGTATGTATAATGGAGGTATGCTTGCTGTACAGTGTATGTATAATGGAGGTATGCTTGCTGTACAGTGTATGTATAATGGAGGTATGCTTGCTGTATAGTGTATGTATAATGGATGTATGATTGCTGTACAGTCAGTGTATGTATAATGGAGGTATGCTTGCTGTTCAGTCACAGTGTATGTATAATGGATGTATGATTGCTGTACAGTCACAGTGTATGTATAATGGATGTATGATTGCTGTACAGTTTATGTATAATGGAGGTATGCTTGCTGTACAGTGTATGTATGATGGATGTATGATTGCTGTACAGTCACAGTGTATGTATAATGGAGGTATGCTTGCTGTACAGTGTATGTATAATGGAGGTATGCTTGCTGTACAGTGTATGTATAATGGAGGTATGATTGCTGTACAGTGTATGTATAATGGAGGTATGATTGCTGTACAGTGTATGTATAATGGAGGTATGATTGCTGTACAGTGTATGTATAATGGATGTATGATTGCTGTACAGTCACAGGGTATGTATAATGGAGGTATGCTTGCTGTACAGTGTATGTATAATGGATGTATGATTGCTGTACAGTCACAGTGTATGTATAATGGAGGTACGCTTGCTGTACAGTGTATGTATAATGGATGTTTGATTGCTATACAGTCACAGTGTATGTATAATGGATGTATGATTGCTGTACAGTCAGTGTATGTATAATGGATGTATGATTGCTGTACAGTGTATGTATAATGGATGTATGATTGCTGCACAGTGTATGTATAATGGAGGTATGCTTGCTGTACAGTGTATGTATAATGGAGGTATGATTGCTGTACAGTGTATGTATAATGGATGTATGATTGCTGTACAGACACAGTGTATGTATAATGGATGTATGATTGCTGTACAGTGTATGTATAATGAATGTATGATTGCTGTACAGTGTATGTATAATGGATGTATGATTGCTGTACAGTCACTGTGTATGTATTATGAATGTATGCTTGCTGTACAGTGTATGTATAATGGATGTATGATTGCTGTACAGTGTATGTATAATGGATGTATGATTGCTGTACAGTGTATGAATAATGGATTTATGATTGCTGTACAGTGTATGTATAATGGATGTATGATTGCTGTACACTGTATGTATAATGGAGGTATGCTTGCTGTACAGTGTATGTATAATGGAGGTATGATTGTTGTACAGTGTATGTATAATGGATTTATGATTGCTGTACAGTGTATGTATAATGGATGTATGATTGCTGTACAGTGTATGTATAATGGATGTATGATTGCTGTACAGTGTATGTATAATGGATGTATGATTGCTGTACAGTGTATGTATAATGAATGTATGATTGCTGTACAGTGTATGTATAATGGAGGTATGCTTGCTGTACAGTGTATGTATAATGGATGTATGATTGCTGTACAGTGTATGTATAATGGATGTATGATTGCTGTACAGTGTATGTATAATGGATGTATGATTGCTGTACAGTCACAGGGTATGTATAATGGAGGTATGCTTGCTGTACAGTGTATGTATAATGGATGTATGATTGCTGTACAGTCACAGTGTATGTATAATGGAGGTACGCTTGCTGTACAGTGTATGTATAATGGATGTTTGATTGCTATACAGTCACAGTGTATGTATAATGGATGTATGATTGCTGTACAGTCAGTGTATGTATAATGGATGTATGATTGCTGTACAGTGTATGTATAATGGATGTATGATTGCTGCACAGTGTATGTATAATGGAGGTATGCTTGCTGTACAGTGTATGTATAATGGAGGTATGCTTGCTGTACAGTGTATGTATAATGGATGTATGATTGCTGTACAGTGTATGTATAATGGATGTATGATTGCTGTACAGTGTATGTATAATGGATGTATGATTGCTGTACAGTGTATGTATAATGAATGTATGATTGCTGTACAGTGTATGTATAATGGATGTATGATTGCTGTACAGTGTATGTATAATGAATGTATGATTGCTGTACAGTGTATGTATAATGGAGGTATGCTTGCTGTACAGTGTATGTATAATGGATGTATGATTGCTGTACAGTGTATGTATAATGAATGTATGATTGCTGTACAGTGTATGTATAATGGATGTATTATTGCTGTACAGTGTATGTATAATGAATGTATGCTTGCTGTACAGTGTATGTATAATGGAGGTATGCTTGCTGTACAGTGTATGTATAATGGATGTATGATTGCTGTACAGTGTATGTATAATGGATGTATGATTGCTGTACGATGTATGTATAATGGATGTATGATTGCTGTACAGTGTATGTATAATGAATGTATGATTGCTGTACAGTGTATGTATAATGGAGGTATGCTTGCTGTACAGTGTATGTATAATGGATGTATAATTGCTGTACAGTGTATGTATAATGGAGGTATGCTTGCTGTACAGTGTATGTATAATGGAGGCATGCTTGCTGTACAGTGTAAGTATAATGAATGTATGATTGCTGTACAGTGTATGTATACTGAATGTATGATTGCTGTACAGTGTATGTATGATGGAGGTATGCTTGCTGTACAGTGTATGTATAATGGATGTATGATTGCTGTACAGACACAGTGTATGTATAATGGATGTATGATTGCTGTACAGTGTATGTATAATGAATGTATGATTGCTGTACAGTGTATGTATAATGGAGGTATGCTTGCTGTACAGTGTATGTATAATGGATGTATGATTGCTGTACAGTGTATGTATAATGGAGGTATGCTTGCTGTACAGTGTATGTATAATGGAGGCATGCTTGCTGTACAGTGTAAGTATAATGAATGTATGATTGCTGTACAGTGTATGTATACTGAATGTATGATTGCTGTACAGTGTATGTATGATGGAGGTATGCTTGCTGTACAGTGTATGTATAATGGATGTATGATTGCTGTACAGACACAGTGTATGTATAATGGATGTATGATTGCTGTACAGTGTATGTATAATGAATGTATGATTGCTGTACAGTGTATGTATAATGGAGGTATGCTTGCTGTACAGTGTATGTATAATGGATGTATGATTGCTGTACAGTGTATGTATAATGGAGGTATGCTTGCTGTACAGTGTATGTATAATGGAGGCATGCTTGCTGTACAGTGTAAGTATAATGAATGTATGATTGCTGTACAGTGTATGTATACTGAATGTATGATTGCTGTACAGTGTATGTATGATGGAGGTATGCTTGCTGTACAGTGTATGTATAATGGATGTATGATTGCTGTACAGACACAGTGTATGTATAATGGATGTATGATTGCTGTACAGTGTATGTATAATGAATGTATGATTGCTGTACAGTGTATGTATAATGGAGGTATGCTTGCTGTACAGTGTATGTATAATGGATGTATGATTGCTGTACGATGTATGTATAATGGATGTATGATTGCTGTACAGTGTATGTATAATGAATGTATGATTGCTGTACAGTGTATGTATAATGGAGGTATGCTTGCTGTACAGTGTATGTATAATGGATGTATGATTGCTGTACAGTGTATGTATAATGGAGGTATGCTTGCTGTACAGTGTATGTATAATGGAGGCATGCTTGCTGTACAGTGTAAGTATAATGAATGTATGATTGCTGTACAGTGTATGTATACTGAATGTATGATTGCTGTACAGTGTATGTATGATGGAGGTATGCTTGCTGTACAGTGTATGTATAATGGATGTATGATTGCTGTACAGACACAGTGTATGTATAATGGATGTATGATTGCTGTACAGTGTATGTATAATGAATGTATGATTGCTGTACAGTGTATGTATAATGGAGGTATGCTTGCTGTACAGTGTATGTATAATGGATGTATGATTGCTGTACAGTGTATGTATAATGGAGGTATGCTTGCTGTACAGTGTATGTATAATGGAGGCATGCTTGCTGTACAGTGTAAGTATAATGAATGTATGATTGCTGTACAGTGTATGTATACTGAATGTATGATTGCTGTACAGTGTATGTATGATGGAGGTATGCTTGCTGTACAGTGTATGTATAATGGATGTATGATTGCTGTACAGACACAGTGTATGTATAATGGATGTATGATTGCTGTACAGTGTATGTATAATGAATGTATGATTGCTGTACAGTGTATGTATAATGGAGGTATGCTTGCTGTACAGTGTATGTATAATGGATGTATGATTGCTGTACAGTGTATGTATAATGGATGTATGATTGCTGTACAGTCACAGTGTATGTATAATGGATGTATGATTGCTGTACAGTTTATGTATAATGGAGGTATGCTTGCTGTACAGTGTATGTATGATGGATGTATGATTGCTGTACAGTCACAGTGTATGTATAATGGAGGTATGCTTGCTGTACAGTGTATGTATAATGGAGGTATGCTTGCTGTACAGTGTATGTATAATGGAGGTATGATTGCTGTACAGTGTATGTATAATGGAGGTATGATTGCTGTACAGTGTTTGTATAATGGAGGTATGCTTGCTGTACAGTGTATGTATAATGGATGTATGATTGCTGTACAGTGTATGTATAATGGATGTATGATTGCTGTACAGTCACAGGGTATGTATAATGGAGGTATGCTTGCTGTACAGTGTATGTATAATGGATGTATGATTGCTGTACAGTCACAGTGTATGTATAATGGAGGTATGCTTGCTGTACAGTGTATGTATAATGGATGTTTGATTGCTATACAGTCACAGTGTATGTATAATGGATGTATGATTGCTGTACAGTCAGTGTATGTATAATGGATGTATGATTGCTGTACAGTGTATGTATAATGGATGTATGATTGCTGCACAGTGTATGTATAATGGAGGTATGCTTGCTGTACAGTGTATGTATAATGGATGTATGATTGCTGTACAGTGTATGTATAATGAATGTATGATTGCTGTACAGTGTATGTATAATGGAGGTATGCTTGCTGTACAGTGTATGTATAATGGATGTATGATTGCTGTACAGTGTATGTATAATGAATGTATGATTGCTGTACAGTGTATGTATAATGGATGTATTATTGCTGTACAGTGTATGTATAATGAATGTATGATTGCTGTACAGTGTATGTATAATGGAGGTATGCTTGCTGTACAGTGTATGTATAATGGATGTATGATTGCTGTACAGTGTATGTATAATGGATGTATGATTGCTGTACGATGTATGTATAATGGATGTATGATTGCTGTACAGTGTATGTATAATGAATGTATGATTGCTGTACAGTGTATGTATAATGGAGGTATGCTTGCTGTACAGTGTATGTATAATGGATGTATGATTGCAGTACAGTGTATGTATAATGGAGGTATGCTTGCTGTACAGTGTATGTATAATGGAGGCATGCTTGCTGTACAGTGTATGTATAGTGAATGTATGATTGCTGTACGATGTATGTATAATGGATGTATTATTGCTGTACAGTGTATGTATAATGAATGTATGATTGCTGTACAGTGTATGTATAATGGAGGTATGCTTGCTGTACAGTGTATGTATAATGGATGTATGATTGCTGTACAGTGTATGTATAATGGATGTATGATTGCTGTACGATGTATGTATAATGGATGTATGATTGCTGTACAGTGTATGTATAATGAATGTATGATTGCTGTACAGTGTATGTATAATGGAGGTATGCTTGCTGTACAGTGTATGTATAATGGATGTATGATTGCTGTACAGTGTATGTATAATGGAGGTATGCTTGCTGTACAGTGTATGTATAATGGAGGCATGCTTGCTGTACAGTGTATGTATATTGAATGTATGATTGCTGTACAGTGTATGTATACTGAATGTATGATTGCTGTACAGTGTATGTATGATGGAGGTATGCTTGCTGTACAGTGTATGTATAATGGATGTATGATTGCTGTACAGACACAGTGTATGTATAATGGATGTATGATTGCTGTACAGTGTATGTATAATGAATGTATGATTGCTGTACAGTGTATGTATAATGGATGTATGATTGCTGTACAGTCACTGTGTATGTATTATGAATGTATGCTTGCTGTACAGTGTATGTATAATGGATGTATGATTGCTGTACAGTGTATGTATAATGGATGTATGATTGCTGTACAGTGTATGAATAATGGATTTATGATTGCTGTACAGTGTATGTATAATGGAGGTATGCTTGCTGTAAACTGTATGTATAATGGAGGTATGCTTGCTGTACAGTGTATGTATAATGGAGGTATGATTGTTGTACAGTGTATGTATAATGGATTTATGATTGCTGTACAGTGTATGTATAATGGATGTATGATTGCTGTACAGTGTATGTATAATGGATGTATGCTTGCTGTACAGTGTATGTATAATGAATGTATGATTGCTGTACAGTGTATGTATAATGGATGTATGATTGCTGTACAGTGTATGTATAATGAATGTATGATTGCTGTACAGTGTATGTATAATGGAGGTATGCTTGCTGTACAGTGTATGTATAATGGATGTATGATTGCTGTACAGTGTATGTATAATGAATGTATGATTGCTGTACAAAGTATGTATAATGGATGTATGATTGCTGTACAAAGTATGTATAATGGATGTATGATTGCTGTACAGTGTATGTATAATGGAGGTATGCTTGCTGTACAGTGTATGTATAATGGATGTATGATTGCTGTACAGTGTATGCATTATGGATGTATGATTGCTGTACAGTGTATGTATAATGGATGTATGATTGCTGTACAGTGTATGTATAATGAATGTATGATTGCTGTACAGTGTATGTATAATGGAGGTATGCTTGCTGTACAGTGTATGTATAATGGATGTATGATTGCTGTACAGTGTATGTATAATGGAGGTATGATTGCTGTACAGTGTATGTATAATGGAGGTATGCTTGCTGTACAGTGTATGTATAATGGATGAATGATTGCTGTACAGTGTATGTATACTGAATGTATGATTGCTGTACAGTGTATGTATAATGGAGGTATGCTTGCTGTACAGTGTATGTATAATGGATGTATGATTGCTGTACAGTGTATGTATAATGGAGGTATGATTGCTGTACAGTGTATGTATAATGAATGTATGATTGCTGTACAGTGTATGTATAATGGAGGTATGATTGCTGTACAGTGTATGTATAATGGATGTATGATTGCTGTACAGTGTATGTATAATGGATGTATGATTGCTGTACAGTGTATGTATAATGGAGGTATGATTGCTGTACAGTGTATGTATAATGAATGTATGATTTCTGTACAGTGTATGTATAATGGAGGTATGATTGCTGTACAGTGTATGTATAATGGAGGTATGATTGCTGTACAGTGTATGTATAATGGAGGTATGCTTGCTGTACAGTGTATGTATAATGGATGTATGATTGCTGTACAGTGTATGTATACTGAATGTATGATTGCTGTACAGTGTATGTATAATGGAGGTATGCTTGCTGTACAGTGTATGTATAATGGATGTATGATTGCTGTACAGTGTATGTATAATGAATGTATGATTGCTGTACAGTGTATGTATAATGGAGGTATGATTGCTGTACAGTGTATGTATAATGAATGTATGATTGCTGTACAGTGTATGTATAATGGAGGTATGATTGCTGTACAGTGTATGTATAATGGATGTATGATTGCTGTACAGTGTATGTATAATGGATGTATGATTGCTGTACAGTGTATGTATAATGGAGGTATGATTGCTGTACAGTGTATGTATAATGAATGTATGATTTCTGTACAGTGTATGTATAATGGATGTATGATTGCTGTACAGTGTATTTATAATGGAGGTATGATTGCTGTACAGTGTATGTATAATGAATATATGATTGCTGTACAGTGTATGTATAATGGAGGTATGATTGCTGTACAGTGTATGTATAATGGAGGTATGATTGCTGTACAGTGAATGTATAATGAATGTATGATTTCTGTACAGTGTATGTATAATGGAGGTATGATTGCTGTACAGTGTATGTATAATGGAGGTATGATTGCTGTACAGTGTATGTATAATGACTATATGATTGCTGTACAGTGTATGTATAATGGATGTATGATTGCTGTACAGTGTATGTATACTGAATGTATGATTGCTGTACAGTGTATGTATAATGGATGTATGATTGCTGTACAGTGTATATATACTGAATGTATGATTGCTGTACAGTGTATGTATAATGGAGGTATGCTTGCTGTACAGTGTATGTATAATGGATGTATGATTGCTGTACAGTGTATGTATAATGAATGTATGATTGCTGTACAGTGTTTGTATAATGGATGTATGATTGCTGTACAGTGTATGTATAATGAATGTATGATTGCTGTACAGTGTATGTATAATGGAGGTATGATTGCTGTACAGTGTATGTATAATGAATGTATGATTGCTGTACAGTGTATGTATAATGGAGGTATGATTGCTGTACAGTGTATGTATAATGGATGTATGATTGCTGTACAGTGTATGTATAATGAATGTATGATTGCTGTACAGTGTATGTATAATGGAGGTATGATTGCTGTACAGTGTATGTATAATGAATGTATGATTGCTTTACAGTGTATGTATAATGGAGGTATGATTGCTGTACAGTGTATGTATAATGGATGTATGATTGCTGTACAGTGTATGTATAATGGATGTATGATTGCTGTACAGTGTATGTATAATGAATGTATGATTGCTGTACAGTGTATGTATAATGGAGGTATGATTGCTGTACAGTGTATGTATAATGAATGTATGATTGCTGTACACTGTATGTATAATGGAGGTATGCTTGCTGTACAGTGTATGTATAATGGATGTATGATTGCTGTACAGTGTATGTATAATGGAGGTATGCTTGCTGTACAGTGTATGTATAATGGATGTATGATTGCTGTACAGTGTATGTATAATGGATGTATGATTGCTGTACAGTGTATGTATACTGAATGTATGATTGCTGTACAGTGTATGTATAATGGAGGTATGATTGCTGTACAGTGTATGTATAATGGAGGTATGATTGCTGTACAGTGTATGTATAATGGAGGTATGATTGCTGTACAGTGTATGTATAATGGAGGTATGATTGCTGTACAGTGTATGTATAATGAATGTATGATTGCTGTACAGTGTATGTATAATGGATGTATGCTTGCTGTACAGTGTATGTATAATGGATGTATGATTGCTGTACAGTCACAGTGTATGTATAATGGAGGTATGCTTGCTGTACAGTGTATGTATAATGGATGTATGATTGCTATACAGTCACAGTGTATGTATAATGGAGGTACGCTTGCTGTACAGTGTATGTATAATGGATGTATGATTGCTGTACAGTCAGTGTATGTATAATGGATGTATGATTGCTGTACAGTGTGTGTATGTATAATGGATGTATGATTGCTGTACAGTGTATGTATAATGGATGTATGATTGCTGTACAGTCACAGTGTATGTATAATGGATGTATGATTGCTGTACAGTGTATGTATACTGAATGTATGATTGCTTTACAGTGTATGTATAATGGAGGTATGCGTGCTGTACAGTGTATGTATAATGGATGTATGATTGCTGTACAGACACAGTGTATGTATAATGGAGGTATGCTTGCTGTACAGTGTATGTAAAATGGATGTATGATTGCTGTACAGTGTATGTATAATGGATGTATGATTGCTGTACAGTGTATGTATAATGGATGTATGATTGCTGTACAGACACAGTGTATGTATAATGGATGTATGATTGCTGTACAGTGTATGTATAATGAATGTATGATTGCTGTACAGTGTATGTATAATGGATATATGATTGCTGTACAGTCACAGTGTATGTATAATGAATGTATGCTTGCTGTACAGTGTATGTATAATGGATGTATGATTGCTGTACAGTGTATGTATAATGAATGTATGATTGCTGTACAGTGTATGTATAATGGATGTATGATTGCTGTACAGTGTATGTATAATGAATGTATGATTGATGTACAGTGTATGTATAATGGAGGTATGATTGCTGTACAGTGTATGTATAATGGATGTATGATTGCTGTACAGTGTATGTATAATGGATGTATGATTGCTGTACAGTGTATGTATAATGGAGGTATGATTGCTGTACAGTGTATGTATAATGAATGTATGATTTCTGTACAGTGTATGTATAATGGATGTATGATTGCTGTACAGTGTATTTATAATGGAGGTATGATTGCTGTACAGTGTATGTATAATGAATATATGATTGCTGTACAGTGTATGTATAATGGAGGTATGATTGCTGTACAGTGTATGTATAATGGAGGTATGATTGCTGTACAGTGAATGTATAATGAATGTATGATTTCTGTACAGTGTATGTATAATGGAGGTATGATTGCTGTACAGTGTATGTATAATGGAGGTATGATTGCTGTACAGTGTATGTATAATGACTATATGATTGCTGTACAGTGTATGTATAATGGATGTATGATTGCTGTACAGTGTATGTATACTGAATGTATGATTGCTGTACAGTGTATGTATAATGGATGTATGATTGCTGTACAGTGTATATATACTGAATGTATGATTGCTGTACAGTGTATGTATAATGGAGGTATGCTTGCTGTACAGTGTATGTATAATGGATGTATGATTGCTGTACAGTGTATGTATAATGAATGTATGATTGCTGTACAGTGTTTGTATAATGGATGTATGATTGCTGTACAGTGTATGTATAATGAATGTATGATTGCTGTACAGTGTATGTATAATGGAGGTATGATTGCTGTACAGTGTATGTATAATGAATGTATGATTGCTGTACAGTGTATGTATAATGGAGGTATGATTGCTGTACAGTGTATGTATAATGGATGTATGATTGCTGTACAGTGTATGTATAATGAATGTATGATTGCTGTACAGTGTATGTATAATGGAGGTATGATTGCTGTACAGTGTATGTATAATGAATGTATGATTGCTTTACAGTGTATGTATAATGGAGGTATGATTGCTGTACAGTGTATGTATAATGGATGTATGATTGCTGTACAGTGTATGTATAATGGATGTATGATTGCTGTACAGTGTATGTATAATGAATGTATGATTGCTGTACAGTGTATGTATAATGGAGGTATGATTGCTGTACAGTGTATGTATAATGAATGTATGATTGCTGTACACTGTATGTATAATGGAGGTATGCTTGCTGTACAGTGTATGTATAATGGATGTATGATTGCTGTACAGTGTATGTATAATGGAGGTATGCTTGCTGTACAGTGTATGTATAATGGATGTATGATTGCTGTACAGTGTATGTATAATGGATGTATGATTGCTGTACAGTGTATGTATACTGAATGTATGATTGCTGTACAGTGTATGTATAATGGAGGTATGATTGCTGTACAGTGTATGTATAATGGAGGTATGATTGCTGTACAGTGTATGTATAATGGAGGTATGATTGCTGTACAGTGTATGTATAATGGAGGTATGATTGCTGTACAGTGTATGTATAATGAATGTATGATTGCTGTACAGTGTATGTATAATGGATGTATGCTTGCTGTACAGTGTATGTATAATGGATGTATGATTGCTGTACAGTCACAGTGTATGTATAATGGAGGTATGCTTGCTGTACAGTGTATGTATAATGGATGTATGATTGCTATACAGTCACAGTGTATGTATAATGGAGGTACGCTTGCTGTACAGTGTATGTATAATGGATGTATGATTGCTGTACAGTCAGTGTATGTATAATGGATGTATGATTGCTGTACAGTGTGTGTATGTATAATGGATGTATGATTGCTGTACAGTGTATGTATAATGGATGTATGATTGCTGTACAGTCACAGTGTATGTATAATGGATGTATGATTGCTGTACAGTGTATGTATACTGAATGTATGATTGCTTTACAGTGTATGTATAATGGAGGTATGCGTGCTGTACAGTGTATGTATAATGGATGTATGATTGCTGTACAGACACAGTGTATGTATAATGGAGGTATGCTTGCTGTACAGTGTATGTAAAATGGATGTATGATTGCTGTACAGTGTATGTATAATGGATGTATGATTGCTGTACAGTGTATGTATAATGGATGTATGATTGCTGTACAGACACAGTGTATGTATAATGGATGTATGATTGCTGTACAGTGTATGTATAATGAATGTATGATTGCTGTACAGTGTATGTATAATGGATATATGATTGCTGTACAGTCACAGTGTATGTATAATGAATGTATGCTTGCTGTACAGTGTATGTATAATGGATGTATGATTGCTGTACAGTGTATGTATAATGAATGTATGATTGCTGTACAGTGTATGTATAATGGATGTATGATTGCTGTACAGTGTATGTATAATGAATGTATGATTGATGTACAGTGTATGTATAATGGAGGTATGCTTGCTGTACAGTGTATGTATAATGGATGTATGATTGCTGTACAGTGTATGTATAATGAATGTATGATTGCTGTACAGTGTATGTATAATGGAGGTATGATTGCTGTACAGTGTATGTATAATGGAGGTATGATTGCTGTACAGTGTATGTATAATGGAGGTATGATTGCTGTACAGTGTATGTATAATGGAGGTATGATTGCTGTACAGTGTATGTATAATGGAGGTATGATTGCTGTACAGTGTATGTACAATGGAGGTATGATTGCTGTACAGTGTATGTACAATGGATGTATGATTGCTGTACAGTGTATGTATAATGGAGGTACGCTTGCTGTACAGTGTATGTATAATGGAGGTATGATTGCTGTACAGTGTATGTATAATGGAGGTATGCTTGCTGTACAGTGTATGTATAATGGAGGTATGATTGCTGTACAGTGTATGTATAATGGAGCCTCCAATTTAAAAAAAAAGCCTTCAATCCCCAAAAAAGTTTTAATAAAGTTTTTCATTTTGTTTGTATTGATATTTATATGAGTGTAGGTCTGTTTATGTATGTGTGCATGCAAGCAAGAGGGGCTGAAACGTCGCACTGTTTGACATGTGGAATAAATAGTTATTTTTTGGATATTTGGAGTGCCGCACCATTTTTGAAGTTATCAATTGGCTGTGATCGAGCCTGAGGAGCTGGCACCCGCCTACTGTGGTAAAGTAGTGCTGCATTTTTTTGGACATTTATATATATCAACACACACACGCGTGTGCGGCGTGAGTTTGTGCTTTAGGGTGCACACCCTAATGCAATAGACTGCGCACGCCTATGCGTACACTCCTCTACACCCCTCTGTCACCCATGTACACTCCTCTACACCCCTCTGTCACCCATGTACACTCCTCTATACCCCTCTGTCACCCATGTACACTCCTCTACACCCCTCTGTCACCCATGTACACTCCTCTATACCCCTCTGTCACTCATGTACACTCCTTGTATCCCGAGTATGTGTGGTATGGGGGTGGGGGACCCGGGGGGGGGGCCCAAAAAAAATTGCTTGTCCAGGGTCCAATCAAAAATTAAAGACGGCCCTGTCCATTATACATACACTGTACAGCAATCATACATCCATTATACATACACTGTGTCTGTGACTGTACAACAATCATACATCCAATCCATTATTAATGGATTGGATGTATGATTGCTGTACAGTCACAGTTATGTATAATGGAGGTATGCTTGCTGTACAGTGTATGTATAATGGAGGTATGCTTGTTGTACAGTGTATGTATAATGGATGTATGATTGCTGTGCAGTCAGTGTATGTATAATGGAGGTATGCTTGCTGTACAGTCACAGTGTATGTATAATGGATGTATGATTGCTGTACAGTCACAGTGTATTTAAAATGGAGGTATGCTTGCTGTTCAGTGTATGTATAATGGAGGTATGCTTGCTGTACAGTGTATGTATAATGGAGGTATGATTGCTGTACAGTGTATGTATAATGGAGGTATGATTGCTGTACAGTGTATGTATAATGGAGGAATGATTGCTGTACAGTGTATGTATAATGGAGGTATGCTTGCTGTACAGTGTATGTATAATGGATGTATGATTGCTGTACAGTGTATGTATAATGGATGTATGATTGCTGTACAGTCAGTGTATGTATAATGGAGGTATGCTTGCTGTACAGTCACAGTGTATGTATAATGGATGTATGATTGCTGTACAGTCACAGTGTATTTATAATGGATGTATGATTGCTGTACAGTGTATGTATAATGGAGGTATGCTTGCTGTACAGTGTATGTATAATGGATGTATGATTGCTGTACAGTCACAGTTTATGTATAATGGATGTATGCTTGCTGTACAGTGTATGTATAATGGAGGTATGATTGCTGTACAGTGTATGTATAATGGATGTATGATTGCTGTACAGTGTATGTATAATGGATGTATGATTGCTGTACAGTGTATGTATAATGGATGTATGATTGCTGTACAGACAGTGTATGTATAATGGATGTATGATTGCTGTACAGTGTATGTATAATGAATGTATGATTGCTGTACAGTGTATGTATAATGGATGTATGATTGCTGTACAGTGTGTGTATGTATAATGGATGTATGATTGCTGTACAGTGTATGTATAATGGATGTATGATTGCTGTACAGTCACAGTGTATGTATAATGGATGTATGATTGCTGTACAGTGTATGTATACTGAATGTATGATTGCTTTACAGTGTATGTATAATGGAGGTATGCGTGCTGTACAGTGTATGTATAATGGATGTATGATTGCTGTACAGACACAGTGTATGTATAATGGATGTATGATTGCTGTACAGTGTGTGTATGTATAATGGATGTATGATTGCTGTACAGTGTATGTATAATGGATGTATGATTGCTGTACAGTCAGTGTATGTATAATGGATGTATGCTTGCTGTACAGTGTATGTAAAATGGATGTATGATTGCTGTACAGTGTATGTATAATGGATGTATGATTGCTGTACAGTGTATGTATAATGGATGTATGATTGCTGTACAGACACAGTGTATGTATAATGGATGTATGATTGCTGTACAGTGTATGTATAATGAATGTATGATTGCTGTACAGTGTATGTATAATGGATATATGATTGCTGTACAGTCACAGTGTATGTATAATGAATGTATGCTTGCTGTACAGTGTATGTATAATGGATGTATGATTGCTGTACAGTGTATGTATAATGAATGTATGATTGCTGTACAGTGTATGTATAATGGATGTATGATTGCTGTACAGTGTATGTATAATGAATGTATGATTGATGTACAGTGTATGTATAATGGAGGTATGCTTGCTGTACAGTGTATGTATAATGGATGTATGATTGCTGTACAGTGTATGTATAATGAATGTATGATTGCTGTACAGTGTATGTATAATGGAGGTATGATTGCTGTACAGTGTATGTATAATGGAGGTATGATTGCTGTACAGTGTATGTATAATGACTATATGATTGCTGTACAGTGTATGTATAATGGATGTATGATTGCTGTACAGTGTATGTATACTGAATGTATGATTGCTGTACAGTGTATATATACTGAATGTATGATTGCTGTACAGTGTATGTATAATGGAGGTATGATTGCTGTACAGTGTATGTATAATGAATGTATGATTGCTGTACAGTGTATGTATAATGGATGTATGATTGCTGTACAGTGTATGTATAATGAATGTATGATTGCTGTACAGTGTATGTATAATGGATGTATGATTGCTGTACAGTGTATGTATAATGAATGTATGATTGCTGTACAGTGTATGTATAATGGAGGTATGATTGCTGTACAGTGTATGTATAATGAATGTATGATTGCTTTACAGTGTATGTATAATGGAGGTATGATTGCTGTACAGTGTATGTATAATGGATGTATGATTGCTGTACAGTGTATGTATAATGGATGTATGATTGCTGTACAGTGTATGTATAATGAATGTATGATTGCTGTACAGTGTATGTATAATGGAGGTATGATTGCTGTACAGTGTATGTATAATGAATGTATGATTGCTGTACACTGTATGTATAATGGAGGTATGCTTGCTGTACAGTGTATGTATAATGGATGTATGATTGCTGTACAGTGTATGTATACTGAATGTATGATTGCTGTACAGTGTATGTATAATGGAGGTATGCTTGCTGTACAGTGTATGTATAATGGAGGTATGATTGCTGTACAGTGTATGTATAATGGAGGTATGCTTGCTGTACAGTGTATGTATAATGGATGTATGATTGCTGTACAGTGTATGTATACTGAATGTATGCTTGCTGTACAGTGTATGTATAATGGAGGTATGATTGCTGTACAGTGTATGTATAATGGAGGTATGCTTGCTGTACAGTGTATGTATAATGGATGTATGATTGCTGTACAGTGTATGTATACTGAATGTATGATTGCTGTACAGTGTATGTATAATGGAGGTATGCTTGCTGTACAGTGTATGTATAATGGCGGTATGATTGCTGTACAGTGTATGTATAATGGAGGTATGATTGCTGTACAGTGTATGTATAATGGAGGTATGATTGCTGTACAGTGTATGTATAATGGAGGTATGATTGCTGTACAGTGTATGTATAATGGATGTATGATTGCTGTACAGTGTATGTATAATGGATGTATGATTGCTGTACAGTGTATGTATAATGGAGGTATGATTGCTGTACAGTGAATGTATAATGGAGGTATGATTGCTGTACAGTGTATGTATAATGGAGCCTCCAATCTAAAAAAAAAGCCTCCAATCCCCAAAAAAGTTTTAATAAAGTTTTTCATTTTGTTTGTATTGATATTTATATGAGTGTAGGTCTGTTTATGTATGTGTGCATGCAAGCAAGAGGGGCTGAAACGTCGCACTGTTTGACATGTGGAATAAATAGTTATTTTTTGGATATTTGGAGTGCCGCACCATTTTTGAAGTTATCAATTGGCTGTGATCGAGCCTGAGGAGCTGGCACCCGCCTACTGTGGTAAAGTAGTGCTGCATTTTTTTCGACATTATATATATATATATATATAAACACACACACGCGTGTGCGGCATGAGTTTGTGCTTTAGGGTGCACACTCCTCTACACCCCTCTGTCACCCATGTACACTCCTCTACACCCCTCTGTCACCCATGTACACTCCTCTACACCCATCTGTCACCCATGTACACTCCTCTACACCCCTCTGTCACCCATGTACACCCATCTGTCACCCATGTACACTCCTCTAAACCCCTCTGTACACTCCTCTACAGGCTGAAGGTTTATATAAAAAAGATGGCTCCGGGGGGGCGGGGGCTCGGGCCCCTTACTGGTGAACTAGCTGTACCCCCTGATAGCCATGAGAGCTGCTAGTGACCTACTGCTGCTAGGGGGGGCACAAGGGGGGGCCAATCATGATGTAGGGGGGGCCGTGGCCCCCTCTGCCCCCCCCCCCTAGAGACGCCACTGAGAAGACCTGCTGTTACTACTTTGTAAGAGAGGGCACTTTGGTTTTCTTTTATTGCAATTTAAGTTGTTAGTTAATGAAAAATAATAAATATTGTTTTATATATAACTACAGTTAAGGGGAATGTTTTATCAGTTATTCTGCCTAAACATCGGGCAGCATAAAACTGGTGCAGACATCACGATCCCAGGACACCAGGAAAAACACTGAGACACTCGGTCATTCAGAGTCATCTTAGATTGAAAATCCTGCTGAAACCCCGGAAATGAGTCCCTGGGGCTGGTCCCAGCGGGGCGGGTGACGCATCTCTCCCTATGCCAATGGTCTCCAAACTGTGGACCTCCAGCTGTTGCTTAACTAAAACTCCCAGCAAAACTACAACTCCCAGCATGCCCAGACCATTTTTGGAACAACTAGCAGTCCACAGTTTGTAGCCCTAGTCCCTATACAGTTACATTCCTGGCTTCTGCACTACTACTGGAATTGTGTTCCTGGTATCTGGCACTTCCGGGTCAGGTGACGTCATATAACTAGCCATCCAATCAGAGGCTGAGGCTGGACATTGCTTCGGCCCATAACTGAATGAGCAGCTGTGTAACGTCACCTAACCCAGAAGCGCTGGACACTGGGAACTGAATTTCGTGATTCTGGCGGTAGCGCAAGAGCAAGGAAGAGAGGGTTTTTTTATACTGTCTTCCCCAAGCGTTAATACCACATTTCTGCCACAACATAGCTTTCTTATGGAGGCCTGGCAAATCAAATGTCAGGCTTCCCTGTCCCTTCCCTGCTGCCGGCGGCTGCCACAATGACACAATGCTGTGGGGCTGGTATGATCATTTTTTCAGGGTTGGTTTTTAGCCCCAGTTCTGCCCTGGGTGGAGAGAGATATATCTAGCTAAGGCTGCATTCACACCACAATTGTTACAAACCGGATCTGGCTGGGAGATGTGAAAACCAGGCGCTCCCGTATCTCAGCCGGACCCGGACCACATCTCGTTTGAAGGAGCCGACCGGAGTCAGATAATGACTCCAGTCGGCTCAGTTTTGCCCCGTATCCAGATTTGTGACCGTACTTAAAACTGTAGTATACCACGGTTTTAAGTCTGGTCACAAAACCGGATATGGGGCAAAAATAAGCCGACCGGAGTCACTATTTGACTCCGGTCGGCTCATTCAAATGAGATGAGATGGGGGCCGGGTCCGGCTGAGATACGGGAGTGCCTGGTTTTCACATATCCCTATCGGATCCGGTCCCGTATGTAACAATCGTGGGGTGAATACAGCCTAATGTGGAATGGAGGTAGAAGTGGGAAGAAGCCTGCCTACCTACCTAATATATTAAGGCTGAACATTTACTTAGCTAAGAAGGGGAGAGGGAAGGGGGGCACCTTTGTAGTGTTGGTATCTATCTGTATATGATCACTGTATGGAGTTAACCTTGGTCTTTGCCTAGTGGATTTTTTTCAGTAGCAGTGCGGGGATATTAGTCATTCTGCGGTGATACTGGTCATGATGTGGCGATATTACTTGTCCCTTGTATACTGATATTGATAATTTCATTGTCAGTTCACAGGATTTGGTCAGTAACAGTATGACGGTAATATGTATGGGCATAATATTCCTCCTTGTATACTGGTAATATTGGTTTCAGTATACAGGATTTGGCTAGTAACAGTATGATGGTAATATGTATGGGGATAATATTCCTCCTTGTATACTGGTATTATTGGTAATATTACTCTCAACATACAGGATTTGGTCAGTAACAGTATCATGGTAATATGTATGGTGATAATTTTCCTCCTTGTATACTGGCATTATTGTTAATATTGCTATCAATATACCGGATTTTCACATATAGCCTTTTTAAAACATTGCTGCCATTTTTCATTATAAGCAGGGCCGGTGTTATGGCGGGGCAAACCAGGCAATTGCCTAGGGCCCCCATCCCCCAGGGGTCCTGCCGTCTGCTCAGTAGGGGGGGGGCAACTGTTTTAAAGTGGCCGCAGCGGTGGCTTCTTGTTAAAGATTAGCAGGGGGGCAACTTTAAAACAGTGATCAGCTCCGGGCCCCGTGCCCGCAGGGGGGCCCCGTCACATTCGGGACATCCCTGTGTCCCGAAAAATCTTTTCAGGCCACAAGGATGCCCCGTTTACTTCATAGCGGCCCCGCGTTAACTTTAAAAACGCTGGGGCCGTTGGGAGGAAGCGCACGCAGTGACGGCACTGACGTCACGTGCGTGCGCCCATAGCAACAGTACAGCAGAGCGCAGCTGTGAGGAGGACGTGCGGGTATGGTAAGTGACCTGCAGTCATCTTCAGTGTTCCGACCGCTGCTCCCGGGATGGCCCATAGGCCATAGCAGTAGATCGTGACCGGGATGGCCCATAGGCCATAGCAGTAGATCGTGATCCAGGAGCGGTGGTCGGAATACTCAAGTGGGGCAGTAAACAGGCATACAGCCTCCAGCCATACATTGTATATGGCTGAAGGCTGTATGTCTGTAGGGGAACATTAGTTGCACTATAATTCCACCACATTTGGTGCAGTATAGTTCCCCCACATTAAGTGCAGTCACTTAATGTGGGGATCTATACTGCACCAAATGTGGTGGAATTATAGTGCACCTAATGTGGGGGAACTATACTGAACCTAATGTGGGGAATTATACTGCACCTAATGTGGGGGAACTATACTGCACCTAATGTGGGGAATTATACTGCACCTAATGTGAGGGAACTATACTGCACCTAATGTGGGGGAACTATACTGCACCTAATGTGGGGGAACTACTGTATACTGCACCTAATGTGGGGAAACTACTGTACTTCACCTAATGTGGGGAACTACTGTATACTGCACCTAATGTGGGGAACTACTGTATACTGCACCTAATGTGGGAGGACTACTGTATACTGCACCTAATGTGGGGCAACTACTGTATACTGCACCTAATGTGGGGAAACTACTGTACTTCACCTAATGTGGGGAACTACTGTATACTGCACCTAATGTGGGGGGGGACTACTGTATACTGCACCTAATGTGGGGGGGGGACTACTGTATACTGCACCTAATGTGGGGGGACTACTGTATACTGCACCTAATGTGGGGAACTACTGTATACTGCACCTAATGTGGGGAACTACTGTATACTCCACCTAATGTGGGGGGACTATTGTATACTGCACCTAATGTGGGAAACTACTGTATACTGCACCTAATGTGGAGGGACTACTGTATACTGCACCTAATGTGGAGGGACTACTGTATACTGCACCTAATGTGGGAGACTATACTGCACCTAATGTGGGGAACTATACTGCACCTAATGTGGGGAACTATACTGCCAACCTAATGTGGGGGAACTATACTGCCAACCTAATGTGGGGGAACTATACTGCACCTAATGTGAGGGAACTATACTGCACCTAATGTGGGGGAACTATACTGCACCTAATGTGGGGGAACTATACTGCACCTAATGTGGGGGAACTATACTGCACCTAATGTGGGGGAACTATACTGCACCTAATGTGGGGGAACTATACTGCACCTAATGTGGGGGAACTATACTGCACCTAATGTGGGGGAACTATACTGCACCTAATGTGGGGGAACTACACTGCACCTAATGTGGGGGAACTACACTGCACCTAATGTGGGGGAACTACACTGCACCTAATGTGGGGGAACTACACTGCACCTAATGTGGGGGAACTACACTGCACCTAATGTGGGGGAACTACACTGCACCTAATGTGGGGGAACTACACTGCACCTAATGTGGGGGAACTACACTGCACCTAATGTGGGGGAACTACACTGCACCTAATGTGGGGGAACTACACTGCACCTAATGTGGGGGAACTACACTGCACCTAATGTGGGGGAACTACACTGCACCTAATGTGGGGGAACTACACTGCACCTAATGTGGGGGAACTACACTGCACCTAATGTGGGGGAACTACACTGCACCTAATGTGGGGGAACTACACTGCACCTAATGTGGGGGAACTACACTGCACCTAATGTGGGGGAACTACACTGCACCTAATGTGGGGGAACTACACTGCACCTAATGTGGGGGAACTACACTGCACCTAATGTGGGGGAACTATACTGCACCTAATGTGGGGGAACTATACTGTACCTAATGTGGGGAACTATACTGCACCTAATGTGGGGGAACTACTGTATACTGCACCTAATGTGGGGGAACTACTGTATACTGCACCTAATGTGGTGAACTACTTTATACTGCACCTAATGGGGGGAATTATACTGCACCTAATGCGGGGGAATTACTGTATACTGCACCTAATGTGGGGGAACTACTGTATACTGCACCTAATGTGGGGAATTATACTGCACCTAATGTGGGGGAACTACTGTATACTGCACCTAATGTGGGGGAACTTCTGTATACTGCACCTAATGTGGGGAACTACTGTATACTGCACCTAATGTGGGGGGACTACTGTATACTGCACCTAATGTGGGGGGACTACTGTATACTGCACCTAATGTGGGGGGATTACTGTACACTGCACCTAATGTGGGGGGACTACTGTATACTGCACCTAATGTGGGGGGACTACTGTATACTGCACCTAATGTGGGGAACTACTGTATACTGCACCTAATGTGGGGAACTACTGAATACTGCACCTAATTTGGGGGGACTACTGTATACTGCACCTAATGTGGGGGGACTACTGTATACTGCACCTAATGTGGGGGGACTACTGTATACTGCACCTAATGTGGGGGGATTACTGTATACTGCACCTAATGTGGGGGGACTACTGTATACTGCACCTAATGTGGGGAACTACTGTATACTGCACCTAATGTGGGGAACTACTGTATACTGCACCTAATGTGGAGGGACTATACTGCACCTAATGTGGGGAACTATTTTGCACCTAATGTGGGGAACTATACTGCCAACCTAATGTGGGGGAACTATACTGCCAACCTAATGTGGGGGAACTATTGTGCACCTAATGTGGAGAACTATACTGCACCTAATGTCGAGAACTATACTGCACCTAATGTGGAGAGCTATACTGCACCTAATGTGGGGGAACTATACTGCACCTAATGTGGGGGAACTACACTGCACCTAATGTGGGGGAACTACACTGCACCTAATGTGGGGGAACTACACTGCACCTAATGTGGGGGAACTACACTGCACCTAATGTGGGGGAACTATACTGCACCTAATGTGGGGAACTATACTGCACCTAATGTGGGGGAACTATACTGCACCTAATGTGGGGAACTATACTGCACCTAATGTGGGGGAACTACACTGCACCTAATGTGGGGGAACTACACTGCACCTAATGTGGGGGAACTACTGTATACTGCACCTAATGTGGGAGAACTACTGTATACTGCACCTAATGTGGGGAACTACTGTATACTGCACCTAATGGGGGGAATTATACTGCACCTAATGCGGGGGAACTACTGTATACTGCAACTAATGTGGGGGAACTACTGTATACTGCACCTAATGTGGGGGAACTACTGTATACTGCACCTAATGTGGGGAATTATACTGCACCTAATGTGGGGAACTATACTGACAACCTAATGTGGGGGAACTATACTGCCAACCTAATGTGGGGGAACTATACTGCCAACCTAATGTGGGGGAACTATACTGCCAACCTAATGTGGGGGAACTATACTGCACCAAATGTGGAGAACTATACTGCACCTAATGTGGAGAACTATACTGCACCTAATGTGGAGAGCTATACTGCACCTAATGTGGAGAGCTATACTGCACCTAATGTGGAGAGCTATACTGCACCTAATGTGGAGAGCTATACTGCACCTAATGTGGAGAGCTATACTGCACCTAATGTGGGGGACTATACTGCACCAATGTGTGGGACTATACTGCACCTAATGTGGGGAACTATACTGCACCTAATGTGGGGGACTATCAGGGCCGTTTGAAGGAATTTGGGGGCCCCAAGCAAAATGGACATGGAGGCCCCCCCCTCCATAGTAACGCCGACCCTTGAATTCTGGGAGCGCAACGTGAGCGAACGTCAATACGACGCACATTAGGTGCAGCAGTGTTCCCCCTACATTAGGTGCAGCAGAGATCCCCCACATTAGGTAGGCAGTCTTCCCCCCACATTAGGTAGGCAGTGTTCCCCCCACATTAGGTGCAGCAGTGTTCCCTACCCATACCCGCTGTCCAGACCCCCCCCCCCTCCCGGGCCATTTTTTTGGTGGGGGTTTGACTGCTGAGACCCCCACCGATCACCTCGGTTAAAATGGTTCTCCAGCTGTTGGAAAGCTAAAACTCCCATCATTCTGGAGAGCCTCTGGCAATGGGAGTTGTAGTTTTGTAACAGCTGAAGAGCCACAGATTGGACACAGTTTTACCCATCATCACTGCAGAACTTACAAGTGACTACAGCTCTGATGGGACAGTCAGGAGAATACACAATGATAGTGACCTGAGTGACGTCTTCTGACTTGAGTGATATCTTCTCTGTTATCTTTTCTTCTTCATCTGGTCCAGAGACCAGGTCTTCCTCCAGCTCCATCTTCTCTGCAGAGTCTGACATCCAGGCATCATTGGCTCCTCACTGTCAGCAGATCCTCATCCTCTGCATGAAGACAGTAATCATTATAACCTTGCCAGAAAGTGTACTCTAAATAATATACTGCCCCACACTGTACCCTGAAGATAATGCTGCCTCACACTGTACCTTGAATATAATACTGCCACACACTGTACCCTGAATATAATGCTGCCACACACTGTACCCTGACTATAATGCTGCCACACACTGTACCCTGACTATAATTCTGCCACACACTGTATCCTGAATATAATGCTGCCACACACTGTACCCTGAATATAATGCTGCTCCACACTGTATCCACTGAATATAATGCTTCCACACACTGTACCCTGAAAATAATACTGCCACACACTGTACCCTGAAAATAATACTGCCACACACTGTACCCTGAAAATAATACTGCCACACACTGTACCCTGAATATAATGCTTCCACACACTGTACCCCTGAATATAATACTGCCACACACTGTACCCCTGAATATAATGCTGCCACACACTGTACCCTGAATATAATGCTGCCACACACTGTACCCTGAATATAATGCTGCTCCACACTGCATCCACTGAATACAATACTGCCACACATGCATACACATCATATATACATATACCTCTCCTCATTATTACTATAACTCCCCCCCCCCCCCCCACCTCTCCTCATCACTATTATAACCGGGGGGGGGGGGGGGGGGATGAGGAGAGGTGCAGGGGGGGGCACCTCTCATGACCCCCATAACACCCCTCCTGCATCTCTCATGACCCCCCATAACACCCCCCTGCATCTCTCATGACCCCCATAACACCCCCCTGCATCTCTCATGATCCCCATAACACTCCCCTGCATCTCTCATGACCCCCATAACACCCCCTGCATCTCTCATGACCCCCATAACACCCCCTGCATCTCTCATGACCCCCATAACACCCCCCTGCATCTCTCATGACCCCCATAACACCCCCACTGCATCTCTCATGACCCCCATAACACCCCCTGCATCTCTCATGACCCCCATAACACCCCCTGCATCTCTCATGAACCCCATAACACCCCCCTGCATCTCTCATGAACCCCATAACACCCCTCCTGCATCTCTCATGAACCCCATAACACCCCTCCTGCATCTCTCATGACCCCCATAACACCCCTCCTGCATCTCTCATGACCCCCATAACACCCCTCCTGCATCTCTCATGACCCCCATAACACCCCTCCTGCATCTCTCATGACCCCCATAACACCCCTCCTGCATCTCTCATGACCCCCATAACACCCCTCCTGCATCTCTCATGACCCCCATAACACCCCTCCTGCATCTCTCATGACCCCCATAACACCCCTCCTGCATCTCTCATGACCCCCATAACACCCCTCCTGCATCTCTCATGACCCCCATAACACCCCTCCTGCATCTCTCATGACCCCCATAACACCCCTCCTGCATCTCTCATGACCCCCATAACACCCCCTGCATCTCTCATGACCCCCATAACACCCCCTGCATCTCTCATGACCCCCATAACACTCCACTGCATCTCTCATGACCCCCATAACACTCCACTGCATCTCTCATGATCCCCATAACACCCCCCTTTATCTCTCATGACCCCCATAACACCCCACTGCATCTCTCATGACCCCCATAACACCTCTCCTGCATCTCTCATGACCCCCATAACACCCCTCCTGCATCTCTCATGACCCCCATAACACCCCCTGCATCTCTCATGACCCCCATAACACCCCCTGCATCTCTCACGATCCCCATAACACCCCCTTGCATCTCTCACGATCCCCATAACACCCCCTTGCATCTCTCACGATCCCCATAACACCCCTCCTGCATCTCTCATGACCCCCATAACACTCCACTGCATCTCTCATGATCCCCATAACACTCCACTGCATCTCTCATGATCCCCATAACACCCCTCCTGCATCTCTCATGACCCCCATAACACCCCTCCTGCATCTCTCATGACCCCCATAACACCTCTCCTGCATCTCTCATGACCCCCATAACACCCCTCCTGCATCTCTCATGACCCCCATAACACCCCCCTGCATCTCTCATGACCCCCATAACACCCCCCTGCATCTCTCATGATCCCCATAACACCCCCCTGCATCTCTCATGACCCCCATAACACTCCACTGCATCTCTCATGACCCCCATAACACCCCTCCTGCATCTCTCATGACCCCCATAACACCCCCTGCATCTCTCATGACCCCCATAACACTCCACTGCATCTCTCATGACCCCCATAACACTCCACTGCATCTCTCATGATCCCCATAACACCCCCCTGCATCTCTCATGACCCCCATAACACCCCTCCTGCATCTCTCATGATCCCCATAACACCCCTCCTGCATCTCTCATGACCCCCATAACACCCTCCTGCATCTCTCATGACCCCCATAACACCCCCTGCATCTCTCATGACCCCCATAACACCCCCTGCATCTCTCACGATCCCCATAACACCCCCTTGCATCTCTCACGATCCCCATAACACCCCTCCTGCATCTCTCATGACCCCCATAACACTCCACTGCATCTCTCATGATCCCCATAACACCCCTCCTGCATCTCTCATGACCCCCATAACACCTCTCCTGCATCTCTCATGACCCCCATAACACCCCCCTGCATCTCTCATGATCCCCATAACACCCCCTGCATCTCTCATGACCCCCATAACACCCCTCCTGCATCTCTCATGATCCCCATAACACCCCCCTGCATCTCTCATGACCCCCATAACACCCCTCCTGCATCTCTCATGACCCCCATAACACCCCCCTGCATCTCTCATGACCCCCATAACACCCCCCCCCCCCCCCCACACACACACACACACACACACACACACACACACACACACACAAACACCTCTCATCACCATTGCAGTCCCCTGACAACCATACAATCCCCCGGGCCCCCCGCGCCAGTTTACTTACCCTGCCGGGGATCGTTGCAGAGGCGGGAGTCTGCTGCTGCTCCTGTCACTGCACGGAGGATGCTGGAGGTTCCCGCGGGGACGCAAGCAGGGACAGGTCAGGTGATTGGCGTAGACGTGCGTGCCTGCGCGGGGCACGTGACGTCTCTACTCCAATCATCCCCTGACCTGTCCGGTGCCGGCCCTGCTTTGTTTCTTAAGGGGCCCGCGCCCCTCAAAAATGTAATTTTGGTGAAATGTGCGGGCCCCCCGAAGTGTCCCGTCGCTACAGGACGGGCAAGCACCGGCTCTGCTCGGGGCCCCCCAGCCAGCTCGGGGCCCCAAGCAATTGCTTGGTTTGCCGGTCCGGTAGCGACGGGCCTGGGGACTATACTGCACCAATGTGTGGGACTATACTGCACCTAATGTGGGGGAACTATACTGCACCTAATGTGGGGGAACTATACTGCACCTAATGTGGGGAGAACTATACTGCACCTAATGTGGGGAGAACTATACTGCACCTAATGTGGGGAGAACTATACTGCACCTAATGTGGAGGGAACTATACTGCACCTAAAGTGGGAGGAACTATACTGCACCTAATGTGGGGAACTATACTGCACCTAATGTGGAGGGAACTATACTGCACCTAATGTGGGGAACTATACTGCACCTAATGTGGAGGGAACTATACTGCACCTAATGTGGGGAACTATACTGCACCAATGTGTGGGACTATACTGCACCTAATGTGGGGAACTATACTGCAGCTAATGTGGGGAACTATACTGCACCTAATGTGGGGAACTATACTGCAGCTAATGTGGGGAACTATACTGCACCTAATGTGGGGAACTATACTGCACCTAATGTGGGGAACTATACTGCACCTAATGTGGAGAACTATACTGCACCTAATGTGGGGGAACTATACTGCACCTAATGTGGGGGAACTATACTGCACCTAATGTGGAGGGAACTATACTGCACCTAATGTGGGGGAACTATACTGCACCTAATGTGGAGGGAACTATACTGCACCTAATGTGGGGAACTATACTGCACCAATGTGGGGAGAACTATACTGCACCTAATGTGGGGGATCTATACTGCACCTAATGTGGGGAACTATACTGCACCTAATGTGGGGAGAACTATACTGCACCTAATGTGGGGAACTATACTGCACCTAATGTGGGGGAACTATACTGCACCTAATGTGGGGAACTATACTGCACCTAATGTGGGGAGAACTATACTGCACCTAATGTGGGGAGAACTATACTGCACCTAATGTGGAGGGAACTATACTGCACCTAATGTGGGGAACTATACTGCACCAATGTGTGGGACTATACTGCACCTAATGGGGGGAACTATACTGCACCAATGTGGGGAGAACTATACTGCACCTAATGTGGGGGATCTATACTGCACCTAATGTGGGGGAACTATACTGCATCTAATGTGGGGAGAACTATACTGCACCTAATGTGGAGGGAACTATACTGCACCTAATGTGGGGAGAACTATACTGCACCTAATGTGGGGAACTATACTGCACCTAATGTGGGGGAACTATACTGCACCTAATGTGGGGAGAACTATACTGCACCAATGTGTGGGACTACACTGCACCTAATGTGGGGGAACTATACTGCACCTAATGTGGGGAGAACTATACTGCACCTAATGTGGGGGAACTATACTGCACCTAATGTGGGGAGAACTATACTGCACCTAATGTGGAGGGAACTATACTGCACCTAATATGGGGAGAACTATACTGCACCTAATGTGGGGGAACTATACTGCACCTAATGTGAGGAACTATACTGCACCTAATGTGGGGGAACTATACTGCACCTAATGAGGGGGGGATTATATACTGCACCTAATGTGGGGGAACTATACTGCCAACCTAATGTGGGGAGCTATACTGCACCTAATGTGGAGGGAACTGTACTGCACCTAATGTGGAGAGCTATACTGTACCTAATGTGGGGAACTATACTGCACCTAATGTGGGGGCACTATACTGCACCTAATGAGGGGGGGGACTATATACTGCACCTAATGTGGGGGAACTATACTGTCAACCTAATGTGGGGAGCTATACTGTACCTAATGAGGGGGGGGGGGGGGGAGGACTATATATTGCACCTAATGTGGGGGAACTATACTGCCAACCTAATGTGGGGATCTATACTGCACCTAATGTGGAGGGAACTGTACTGCACCTAATGTGGAGAGCTATACTGCAACTAATGTGGAGAACTATACTGCACCTAATGTGGAGAACTATACTGCACCTAATGTGGGGAGAACTATACTGCACCTAATGTGGGGAGAACTATACTGCACCTAATGTGGGGAGAACTATTCTGCACCTAATGTGGGGAGAACTATACTGCACCTAATGTGGGGGACTATACTGCACCTAATGTGGGGAGAACTATACTGCACCTAATGTGGGGGAACTATACTGTACCTAATATGGGGAGAACTATACTGCACCTGAAGTGGGGGAACTATACAGCCAACCTAATGTGGGGGAACTATACTGCACCTAATGTGGGGGACTGTACTGCACCCAATGTGGGGGACTATACTGCACCTAATGTGGGGAGAACTATACTGCACCTAATGTGAAGAGCTATACTGCACCTAATGTGGGGGAACTATACTGCACCTAATGTGGGGAACTACACTGCACCTAATGTGGGGGAACTATACTGCACCTAATGAGGGGGGACTATATACTGCACCTAATGTGGGGGAACTATACTGCCAACCTAATGTGGTGAACTATACTGCATCTAATGTGCGGGAACTATACTGCACCTAATGAGGGGGGGGGGGGGATTATATACTGCACCTAATGTGGGGGAACTATAATGCCAGCCTAATGTGGAGAGCTATACTGCACCTAATGTGCAGGGAACTGTACTGCACCTAATGTGGAGAGCTATACTGTACCTAATGTGGGGAACTATACTGCACCTAATGTGGGGGCACTATACTGCACCTAATGAGGGGGGGGGACTATATACTGCACCTAATGTGGGGGAACTATACTGTCAACCTAATGTGGGGAGCTATACTGTACCTAATGAGGGGGGGGGAGGACTATATATTGCACCTAATGTGGGGGAACTATACTGCCAACCTAATGTGGGGATCTATACTGCACCTAATGTGGAGGGAACTGTACTGCACCTAATGTGGAGAGCTATACTGCAACTAATGTGGAGAACTATACTGCACCTAATGTGGAGAACTATACTGCACCTAATGTGGGGAGAACTATACTGCACCTAATGTGGGGAGAACTATACTGCACCTAATGTGGGGAGAACTATACTGCACCTAATGTGGGGGACTATACTGCACCTAATGTGGGGAGAACTATACTGCACCTAATGTGGGGGAACTATACTGTACCTAATATGGGGAGAACTATACTGCACCTGAAGTGGGGGAACTGTACTGCACCCAATGTGGGGGACTATACTGCACCTAATGTGGGGAGAACTATACTGCAACTAATGTGAAGAGCTATACTGCACCTAATGTGGGGGAACTATACTGCACCTAATGTGGGGAACTATACTGCACCTAATGTGGGGAACTACACTGCACCTAATGTGGGGGAACTATACTGCACCTAATGAGGGGGGACTATATACTGCACCTAATGTGGGGGAACTATACTGCACCTAATGTGGGGGCACTATACTGCACCTAATGTGGGGAACTACACTGCACCTAATGTGGGGGAACTATACTGCACCTAATGAGGGGGGACTATATACTGCACCTAATGTGGGGGAACTATACTGCCAACCTAATGTGGGGAGCTATACTGCACCTAATGTGGAGGGAACTGTACTGCACCTAATGTGGAGAGCTATACTGTACCTAATGTGGTGAACTATACTGCATCTAATGTGCGGGAACTATACTGCACCTAATGAGGGGGGGGGGGATTATATACTGCACCTAATGTGGGGGAACTATAATGCCAGCCTAATGTGGAGAGCTATACTGCACCTAATGTGCAGGGAACTGTACTGCACCTAATGTGGAGAGCTATACTGCACCTAATGTGGAGAGCTATACTGCACCTCGTGTGGGGAGAACTATACTGCACCTAATGTGGGGAGAACTATACTGCACCTAATGTGGGGAGAACTATACTGCACCTAATGTGGGGAGAACTATACTGCACCTAATGTGGGGAGAACTATACTGCACCTAATGTGGGGAGAACTATACTGCACCTAATGTGGGGAGAACTATACTGCACCTAATGTGGGGGAACTATACTGTATCTAATGTGGGGAGAACTATACTGCACGTGAAGTGGGGGAACTATACTGCACCTAATGTGGGGAGAACTATACTGCACCTAATGTGAAGAGCTATACTGCACCTAATGTGGGGAACTATACTGCCCCTAATGTGGGGAACTATACTGCACTTAATGTGGGGAACTATACTGCACCTAATGTGGAGAGCTATACTGCACCTAATGTGGGGAGAACTATACTGCACCTAATGTGGGGGAACTATACTGCACCTAATGTGGGGAGAACTATACTGCACCTAATGTGGGGAGAACTATACTGCACCTAATGTGGGGAGAACTATACTGCACCTAATGTGGCGGACTATACTGCACCTAATGTGGGGGAACTATACTGTACCTAATGTGGTTAGAACTATACTGCACCTAAAGTGGGGGAACTATACAGCACCTGAAGTGGGGGAACTATACTGCACCTTATGTGGGGGACTATACTGCACCTAATGTGGGGGACTATACTGCACCTAATGTGGGGAGAACTATACTGCACCTAATGTGGGGGACTATACTGCACCTAATGTGGGGGACTATACTGCACCTAATGTGGGGGAACTATACTGTACCTAATGTGGGGAGAACTATACTGCACCTGAAGTGGGGGAACTATACTGCACCTAATGTGGGGAGAACTATACTGCACCTAATGAGGGGGACTATACTGCACCTAATGTGGGGGAACTATACTGCACCTAATGTGGGGGAACTATACTGCACACCTAATGTGGGGGAGCTATACTCTTTACCTAATGTGGGGGGAACTATACAAAAATATAAAATTGTACTATTTTGATCCCTATAACTCTTATTTTTCTGTATATGGGGATGTGAGGGTCATTTTTTGCGCTGTGATTTGTAGTTTTTATCGGTACCATTTTTGTTTTGATGGGACTTTTCAATAGCTTTTTAGATATTTTTTTTATAGTATTTGAAGTGACCAAAATTGTTCAAATCTAGTTAGTGCACTACTATGACTTTTGGGGCCCCACTTTTGATTTTGCCTAAGGCCACGCTAAGCCTAAAACCGGCCCTGATTATAAGGGAGTGTTGTGCCATTTTACTTTTTGAATTTGTGGTGGACTATGATCAGGTCTTGGTCGCTGACACCACTTTATTGAAACATTTGGCAAAGTACTGGTGTATTCCTTCTGTGATATATATATATGTATAGCCACGCAAAGTGATACGCCTGTGCTCGGTGGCTGTTTGCCGGCACAATGACACAATGCTGTGGGGCTGGTATACAGTAATTTCCAGGGCTGGATTTCATCCCCAGTCCGGCCCTGTCCCAAGGATAGGGGATAAGTTTCAGATTGCGGGGGTCCGACCGCTGGGGGGCCCCGTGATCTCCTGTACGGGGCCCTGGCTCGCTGGCCAGATAGCGCAGGTTGACCGCCAGATGAAGGGGCAGCCGACACGCCCCCTCAAAAAAAGCGCTATAGCAGAGCCAGAAATTGCCAAAGGCAGCGCTGCATCAGTCCCCCAAAAAATGTGAGTTCCTGGATTGAAATATCTATATTCAGGATGGCTGTTCGCATACTGCCAACTATTTTAAGGAGGTGGATGCAAACAGATACCTCGACTTTAACAGTTGCCATCTTAAATAATGGAAGAAGAACATTCCATTCGGTCAAATGAAAAGAATCCGAAGGAATTGTTCTTCCACACAAAAATACCTACAACAACTAGAGAACCTGGAGGATCGTTTTAAACAAAAAGGGTATCCCAAACCCCTTATACAAGGAGCACGCCAGAGAGTGGACGAATTAGAACAAAGTGCTTGCTTGAAAAATAATAAACAGGGTAATGCAGAGGGGGGTTATAATGATGAAATTGATTCTGTTTTCTAACTAGGTATTACACTTCACACACCAATATTTTTTTTACATTTTTTTTTATTTTTTTTTGTATAGGTAATATCACCAGCTCATATTATTGTGTCATGATTACTGGCACCATATGTAGTCCCCCAGTTATTCTTCTTTAGATGTTTTCCGTGTCCTGTGCAGTATCTCTCCCAGAAGTCCACTTGATGGCCCCCGTGGTGGTCTACACCCCGAAGTCATCAATTTTTACTCTAAGAGAGAGTGTGCAGCTGTTTCTGGAGACGGTCAACAATAACCTCTGCATGGTGGAATAATAGGTCACGATGTTTATCAGGATCAGTAGAAGCATCACCCACTCGATGATTATGATGGGGATTTCACGGATCTCGTCCCAGTCTTCATCATTATGGAATAATTCCTTTAATGTTTCATATCCAAAATAGAAAACTACACAGACAAAAGTCAGGCCACAGCAGGTGCATCTACTATGGTGGATGACTTTTTTTGCTCCTGGTAATTTATACATCTGGATGGACTGCCCAAGGTAGTATAAGGCTTCACATGTAATGGAAATTATCGTGCTGACAAAGTGTATCCTGGGATATTCTTCGGGGGACAATACATGCATAACAGCTGTGGAAAAACAGGAGGCCCACACAATGGCCAGCAGGATCCTCTGGATCAGGACCTGATGACCCCTGAACTCTTCAGTATGCATAACCATATACTTATAAATAAGAAAGGTTAGTACCAAAGTGCCAATGGACGTCCCTATAAATCCAATTCTGAATAATATGCTTTCGGGAAAGACATTTCCCACGTCACTGTGAAGGAAAAGAAACCAATGTTATTATGGATATTTCCTCACTCCCAACCCATGAAATAAGAATCATGTGCTTGTTTATCTTACCTGATGCTCATCAGTGGCGAGGCTGCATGGCCGAGGACGACCGTCATGATGTAGCTGGTGGCAAGCCAGGCCGCACACCAAAACGCCAACAGGAGGGGGACGAACCCCAGTCCTTTTAGCTCCATTTCAGACAAGTAGAAAAAGAAGACGCTAATCTCACTATTCTCACTAATCGCACAGGAACAGACTGAAGGCTCGGGCGGCTGTCAGTGGGATGTCAGGCCTCCAGCTGTCTATGACATCACATGTGACATGTCAGAATGACTGCTTGTTTCTTTGAGCTGCCATGATTTAGTATCTGCTATAGACAGAACCTGATGTTTTTACTATGGACCTTACAGACCTCAGAACCCAAGCAATTAGTGCAGGGGCTCCATTTTGATCATCTCATATTTCACATTATTTGAGTTCCAGGGCTCAGATACATTTGCACCCGCTATAGCAGTGGTCTTCAAGCTGTGAACCCCCAACCGCTGCAGAACCACAACTCCCAGCATGCCCAGACAGCAACTTTGCATAAGGAAATAGTCTAATTAAACTTTTCTTATATATAGAATCCCTGAAATCTCCAATCTCTCCTTTTATTGGTTTATGATCTGTGTTACTTATTTGTAAAAAAACAATGTTTGTGATTGTCTTCCCCCCACACACTTATGGGCTATCTCTTCAAACGACTTTATTTGACCTAAAGCGTATAATTGATTTACATAAATAAGCCCCTTTTCATCCAAAAGAGTGAATCTTTAATTTTAAGGAACTCTTTAAGTGCTTTATTCGACCATAATGAAGTAAAGTCAAAACTCCATGTGATTTAAAAAATAAATTTAAGTTCCCCCCATACTTAATTATCTAGATATGCATGGGTGTAGTGAGTATCCCAGCTTCCAAAATCTCAAAAATATCCTTCATTTTTCAGAGGCTTTTTCAAAAATGAAAGAAGCGATCTGATTGGTTGCTATGGGCAACTCAGAAACTTTTCCTCTGGGCAGGTTTTGATAAATCTCCCTCTATGGGGGAGATTCATTAAGACCAGTGTAGAGGAAGAGTTGTGCAGTTGCCCATAGCAACCAGATTGCTTCTTTCATTTTTCACAATGCCTTTGCAAAATGAAAGAAGCGATCTGATTGGTTGCTATGGGCAACTCAGCATATTTTCCTGGAAAAGTTTCTGAGTTGCCCATAGCAACCAATCAGATTACTTCCTTCATTTTTCAGAGACTTTTTCAAAAATGAAAGAAGCGATCTGATTGGTTGCTATGGGCAACTCAGCAGCTTTCCCCATAGACCACAATGGGCCTACTGGTTTCAATGGGCAAAAAATCAGAGTTAATGCACTAGACACAGTTCTCTATACCATTAACCCCTTCCCGACCTATGACATACCTATACGTCATGGGTGGCAAGGTGTTCCCGACCCATGACATACAGGTACGTCATGAACATTTTTGCCGCTACTCGCGGCATCCCGCAGCGCCCGGTAAGATGGTGGCTATCACTGATAGCCAGCCATCTTACCATGCGACCACGGGGGGTTTCATCCCCCACCCCCCCCAGCGATCGCTGCTATCAGCTGGTCAACTCTGACTAGCTAATAGCAGCGTTTCGCTATCAGAATATTTAGCAGCGCGGTGTGTAAGTCCCGATCACGGGGATCGGGACACACACCGCTCTGCTAAGTGTCCCTTACCCATCCCCCGGCATCACTTACCCGACCATGCGGTGTCCCGAGTGGTCCCGTTGCGAGCGACGTCCTCCAGGCGGTCCCGGCGGCGCTGCGTCCCGGAGGTGAGTTTCCGGCAGCAGTGCGGCATCTTCATTGGCAGCAGTGAGATCGCCGTAAAGCGATCTCACTGCTGCCTCTGGGAGTTTCAAAACGGCAACTCCCAGCATGCCCAGACAGCCTTTGGCTTTCTGGGCATGCTGGGAGTTGTAGTTTTGTAACATCTGGAGGTCCACAGTTTGGAGACCACTGTATAATGGTCTCCAATCTGTGCTGTTCCAGATGTTGCAAAACTACAACTCCCAGCATGCTCAGTCTGTTCAGGCATGCTGGGAGTTGTAGTTCTCTAACATCTGGAAGAGCATAGATTGGAGACCATTATACAGTGGTCTCCAAACTGTGGACCTCCAGATATTGCAAAACTACAACTCCCAGCATGCCCAGACTGCCCAAGCATGCTGGAAGTTGTAGTTCGGCAACATCTGATCCTTCAGATATTGCCGAACTACAACTTCCAGCATGCTTGGGCAGTCTGGGCATGCTGGGAGTTGTAGTTTTGCAACAACTGGAGGCACACTAGTTGGGAAACATTGTCCGTTTGCTACCTCAGTGCCTCCAGCTGTTTCAATTGTTGCAAAACTATAACTCCCAGCATGCACTGACAGACCATGCATGCTGGGAGTTGTAGTTTTTCAACAGCTGGAGGCACACTGGTTTGGAAACGCTAAGTTTGGTTGCAAAACACTTGAAAGTTTATTACTTAACTTAGTGTTTCCAAACCAGTGTGCCTCCAGCTGTTGCAAAACTACAACTCCCAGCATGCACGGACAGCCAAAGGGCATGCTCGGAGTTTGCAACAGCTGGATGTTTGCCCCCTCCCCCCAATGTGAATGTACAGGGTACACTCACATGGGCGGAGGTTTACAGTGAGTGCTGCAAGTTTGAGATGGCGCAAAATTTGCGCTGCAGCTCAAACTCCCAGCGGCAAACTTGCTGTGAACCTCTGCCCATGTGACTGTACCCTAAAAACACTACACTAACACTAACCTAAAATAAAAAGTAAAAAACACTACATATACACATTATCCCTACACAGCCCCCAAAAAAATGAAAAACGTCTGGTACGCTACTGTTTCCAAAACGGAGCCTCCAGCTGTTGCAAAATAATAACTCCCAGTATTGCCGGACAGCCATTGACTGTCCAGGCATGCTGGGAGTTTTGCAACAGCTGGAGGCACCCTGTTTGGGAATCATTGGCATAGAATACCCCTATGTCCACCCCTATGCAAATCCCTAATTCAGGCCTCAAATGCGCATGGCGCTCTCTCACTTTGGAGCCCTGTTGTATTTCAGGGCAACAGTTTTGGGACACATATGGGGTATTGCCGTACTCGGGAGAAATTGCCTTACAAATTTTGGGGGGCTTTTTCTTCTTTAACCCCTTATGAAAAGGTGAAGTTGGGGTCTACACCAGCATGTTAGTGTAAAAAAATAATTTTTTTACTCTGACATGCTGGTGTTGCCCTATACTTTTCATTTTCACAAGAGGTAAAAGGGGAAAAAAGATCCTCTAAATTTGTAATGCAATTTCTCCCGAGTATGGAGATACCCCATATGTGGGCGCAAAGTGCTCTGGGGGCGCACAACAAGGCTCAGAAGGGAGAGTGCACCATGTACATTTGAGGCGATTTGCACAGGGGTGGCTGATTGTTACAGCAGTTCTCGGAATCAGAATGATAAGTAAAAGCATTCCAGAGTTATTAATGTTTAAAGTGACAGTGGTCAGATTTTCAAAAAATGCCCAGGACCTGAAGGTGAAAATGGGCTGGGTCATGAAGGGGTTAAAGGGGTACTCCGGTGAAAACCTTTTTTTTCTTTTAAATCAACTGGCTCCGGAAAGTTAAACAGATTTGTAAATTACTTCTATTAAAAAATCGTAATCTTTCCTGTACTTATTAGCTGCTGAATACTACAGAGGAAATTATTTTCTTTTTGGAATGCTCTCTGATGACATCACGAGCACAGTGCTCTCTGCTGACGTTATTATAATAATAATAATAATAATGTCTTTATTTATTGTTGTCCTTAGTGGGATTTGAACCCTCTCCAGCTCCACTATATCTTTCTTGTACACTGGTGCTCAGTACTGTACACAGTACTCTATGTGAGGACTGACTAGTGATTTGTACAGCGGTAGCATTATTTCCTTGTCGTCGGCATCTATGCCCCTATTGATGTACCCCATGATTTTATTAGCCTTGGCAGCAGCTGCCCGACACTGGTCACTACAGCTAAGTTTACTGTTACCTAAGGCTCCTAAGTCCTTTTCCATGTCAGTCGTCCTAAGTGTTCTTCCATTTAATACATAATCCCAGCTCGGATTTTTGCATTACCTTACATTTATCAGTGTTGAACCTCATCTGCCACTTCCCAGCCCAAACCTCCAACCTATCCAGATCCATTTGTAACAGTGCACTGTCCTCTATAGTGTTTACCACTTTACAGAGTTTGGTGTCATCTGCAAAGATTGCTACTTTACTATTCAACCCCTCTGCAAGGTCATTCATGAATATATTAAATAGGACAGGACCCAAGACGGACCCCTGTGGTACCCCACTAGTAACAGTCACCCAATCAGAATAAGTACCATTAATAAACACCCTCTGTTTCCTATCATTGAGCCAGTTACTTACCCACTTGCGCACATTCTCACCCAGCCCAAACCTTCTCATTTTATGCACCAACCTTTTATGTGGAACCGTATCAAATGCTTTGGAAAAATCCAGATATACGACATCCAGCGATTGCCCCTGGTCCAGTCTTGTGCTCACCTCCTCATAAAAGCTGATCAGGTTAGTTTGACAGGATCAATCCCTCATAAATCCATGCTGATACAGGGTCATACATTTATTTTTATCAAGATATTCCAAAATAGCATCTCTTAGGAAACCCTCAAACAATTTACCGAGGTTAAACTAACAGGTCTATAATTCCCGGGGTCACCTTTTGACCCCTTCTTAAATATTGGCACCACATTTGCCATGCGCCAGTCCTGGGGAACAGTCCCTGTCACTATAGAGTCCCTGAATATTAAAAATTGGGGTCTGTCTATTACATTACTTTTTTTTAATATTTTTTTTATTTTAATATTAAACAATTACAAAAATACATTGTACAAATCCGATAAAACAACATCACCAATCGGAAGAAAAGCAAAAGCCATAGAAGGCAAATCCATACTTGTTTACATCCAAGAGTATGTCTAATCAAATTTGCCCATCTTACCAATAGCTCCCAGCAGTATAAACTCTATCGTACGAGGTACCTTCACAGGGATTTTACTTTCTACCTCTTTTATTACAGATTCCCAGAAAACAGATATCTTCTCACACGACCAAAAACTATGTAAATAGTCCGCCTCTTCCAAACCACATTTAACACACTGTGAAGTGATTCTCACCCCTATCCTATGTAAATGAAGCGCGGAATAGTGGGTCTTGTGTAATATCTTAAATTGTGTAATTTTATGTTCCATATTACGAGAAACCTTGCTTATATTTTGGGCCATAATGTCCCAATCTTCCTCAGACACAGTACCCACTATTCCGGACCATTTGTCTTTAATTCTGTCGATCCCCCTTACTCCAATAATCTTATTTAATTTCTTATACAAAATTGATATTCCTTTTTTTTTTTAAAGTGCTCTATTTGAGTTAGTGCTTCTATGAAATTGTGTTTCTGTGCTACATATATCTCCTTATCTATCGTGTTATGGAATGCATGACTAACTTGCCAATAGTACAGCCAATCGTTATCACTAATATCATACCCCCTTTTTATGTGCTCAAATGAAAAGAGTTGTCCTTTATCAAATAATTGTTCCCGTCGTTTTATACCCTTACTATCCCAAAAAGTTGACTCACACTTCACCAATTCTTTAAATTTATTGTTACCCCATAGGGGTGTGAACCCAAAACTATTTCCTACATGTAATTCTCCCTTTAATCTTTCCCATACTTTCCTATATTTATACAATAACATCGTGTTATTTGACCCACTCTCCTCATAATCATCTCATTCCAACACCTCATATATGTTCACTTTCTCCTTATCTACTACAATCTTCTCCAGATATCTAAAATTTCTCCAATTCACGATTCGTACCAACTGCGCGGCCATGTAATAAACAAAGAAATTGGGCATATCCAATCCCCCCCTATCTCCAGGGGCCATAAAATATCTGTACTTCAGACGAACCCTTTTTCTTCCCCATAACAATCTACCCAGTATCACTTCTATCTTCCGGAACCAGCATTTGCCGATCCACACTGGCGAGGCAGCAAGAAAAAAAAGGATCTGTGGGAGGACCACCATTTTTATTATCGCCATCCTTTCTGACATAGAGAAGGGCATTTTAATCCATACTTCTACTCTCTTTGCTAAACTATTCAAAAGGGGCAGTATATTGTTAATCACAAACCTATCATTCGTGGCTGCTATTTTTACTCCCAGATAATGGAGACATTCATTTTTTTTTAACACGGATAGTCTTCCCACCGTCTCCCCCATATCTTCATCCAGGGGGAGCATAGTAGATTTACTCCAATTTATGTCCAACCCAGATAGAGGGGCAAATGCCTCGAACATCTTAATGATACGATGTATTTTTTCTTGTGGGTTAGTTACAAAAAGGAGGATATCATCTACAAATAACAAGATCTTACTCTTCTCTCCATTTACTCCAAATCCCTCATAAACATAATTATCTCTTATCCAAGCCGCTAAGGGTTCAATATAAATTAAAAATAAAAAGGGTGAGAGGGGGCAGCCCTGCCTTGTTCCTCTACTTAGTTTGAATGGGTAGGAGGGGGTTCCATCTACCACCACACTCGCCTCGGGGTTAGTGTATAGTAGCTGAATATAACTCAAAAACCTCGGGCCCACCCTAACCCTTTTCAAAACTTCCCAGAGGTATTCCCACTCCACCCTGTCAAAAGCTTTAGTAGCATCCAATGACAGAATGGAGCGGGGGCCACGGGATCCACTCTGGATTGCTTCATACACCTGGTGGATATTGTCATGAACCGTTCTTCCTGACCTAAACCCTCCCTGGTCACCGCCCACCACTACCTCCACTACTTTATCCAATCTCCTTGCCAGTGCTTTCGCTATTATCTTTATATCTGTATTAAGCAAGGAGATATGAGCCCAAATCCAAGGGATCCTTATCTTTTTTCCTAATGAGTCTAATATTAGCCTCACACATAGATTTAGGGAGAACCCCCCCCCTCCAGGATTCATTAATGATACCCAGCAGTTTTGGAAGCAGCAGGGTTGAGTATATTCTATATATCTGGAAAGGAATGCCGTCAGACCCAGGGGATGTATTCCCTTGGATTGATGCCAATGCCTCCTCCAATTCTCCTGGAGGGAGATTGGGTCATCCAGGGAGTCCCTGACATCCTCTGTCAAACTCGGAATATTAATTCCCCTCAAGAATTCCGCTACCTCCGCCCTATTAATATAGCTGCCCATATAGAGATTGGAGAAAAAAGAGCCAACCATTTGGGCTATTTCTTCTCTATCTGTGGTTATGCTGTCATCCTCCCTCCTCAGAGCCATAATACCACGTTCGTCGCCTTGATTTTTAAGTAATCTTGACAGTGTCTTATTTGGTTTCCCTTTCTCAAAGAAATTAAATTGCCCACTGAAGAATAGTTTATTTTGTGCCTTTTTAAGTAGATATTCTTTATATTCCTCTTGAGCTGCCTTCAGTTCTAACAGCTGTTCCCCCCACTATCCTCTTCTATCCCTGCTTCTAATGTTGCCACTTTACTATTCAGTACTGATTCTTCCTGTGAGAATTCCTTTTTTTTTTTTATTGATTCGCCCTATATATAGACCCCTCAAGTATGCCTTCATAGTATCCCATACCACCTGAGGGTTTGCGGACTTATGATTAATCTCCCAGAATGCCTCTATTTCCTGTCTAAACCAGTCCTGGTCGCCCACTAATTCAATCCAGTGGGGGTTGAGCCGAAAGCCCAACCTTTTCCCACCCATTACCTTACCTCCAATTTCCACCACCACTGGGCAATGGTCCGATAGGGTTTTAGCTTTATACTGCACCCTGCTGGTCCAGGTCATTGCATTCTTATCACACAGGCATAAGTCAATTCGGGAAGCGGTGTTATATGAGGTACTAAAACATGAGTACTGTCTTACTCCTGGGTTTAGTTTCCGCCACCCATCAACCCAATTCATCTCTCCACAGTATCTCGCCAATGCTGTTTCGTTCCCCCCTACATTCCTACCTAATTTGTATCTGTCCATACTAGGGTCTATTACATTGTTCAAATCTCCAACTATCCATAATGCCGAATGTGTCTTACTTTCGCTATAGCTCACGAGGTCCCTCAGAACATCCACTCTAAAAGATGGAGGAATATAAACAAAAGCCAAGATGACTGCCCTATCTTCCCATATTCCATAAAGAAATACATATCGACCATACTTATCTACCTTTGCATTCTTAGTCTCGAATGGTACCCTCCTGTGAACATATACTGATACTCCCATGGAGTAGGAAGAGAGTCTGGAGTGGTATTCTTCTTTGGCCCACTTCCTTGGAAGTATCTGCTCATCTCTTGACCTATGGGTCTCAACTAAACATATGATCGCAGGAAGGCACCTCCGAATATAATCGAAGACTGCACACTTTTTAATTCTATCCGACATACCTCGTATGTTCCAGGCTAATAATTTAAGCATAGATATATTTGCCTAAGAGAAAAAAGAAAAGAGAGAAGAAGAAGAGAGAGAAAAAAAAAAAAAAAACACTTTTGATCATCCCGTGCCATCCCTCCCTCCTTTCCCCCCCCGCACCCCCCCTCTCCCCATAATGCACCGTACTTCTACTATGCACTCCTATCCTAGTGACACCCCAGAGAACCCCCCAACCTCTCCCCCCTCCCCCCCGAGACGTAACATTATTACTCAACTAATACTTCCAACCCCTAATGCCACAGTAGTGCCTTATATTAGATGCCTTATTTATCCATCCAATCTGAGACTTCTTGTGGGGTTCCAAATATTGTTACCTTTCCCTTATGCTCAACCCGGAGTCTCGTTGGAAACAGCAGAGAGAAGGGCACCCCTGCGTTCTTTAGCCGCCTTTTTATCTCCCGAAAGGATGCCCTTTTCCTCTGGGTCTCCCAAGAGAAATCCGGATATAGAAAAATATTCTGTCCATTATACTGTAGGTCCCTCATCTCTCTTGCCCTCCTAAGGATAGTATCCCTGTCCTGGGAGGTATATAACTTAATTAGGATTGTCCTAGGGGGACCCCCCGGAGGGGGAATACGCCTTGGCACTGATGAGCTCGTTCAATCCCAAACATTGGAGTAAGATGCCCTTCCCCTATCCCCTCCTTCAACCACCTACTAAGAAACTGTATGGCAGAGTCCCCCCCCCCCCTCCACCCCCTCAGGAAACCCCACCATCCCATCAGGAAACCCCACCATCCTTATATTACAACGTCTGGATCTATCCTCAAGGTCAGTGAGCTTATCTTTAACAGATGTCCTCTCCTTTTTCAAGTCATTAACCTCCTCCTCCAAAACCTTAATCCTATTTTCTGTTTTAGGGGCTTCTTCCTCCAGTCTGGAAATCCTATCTCTCATTTTAGTCATATCGTGTCTTATCAGAGATACCTCGGTAGATACCACACCTAATTGTTTATTTATCTCCTCAATTGCACAATTAGATTTTTTCACCCCTCCCAAGATCTCCTCCAACATCTGTGTTCCCACAGGGGGCACAGACTGCCCTTCCTCAGTTTCTTCCACCGCCAAGACCGAGTACCTAGAGCCTGTTTTACTAGGGGAGAGATCCTTCTGGGTTCTAGTTTTTATACCCACAGCTGGAGACTTCCATATTTTATCCAATTTACCCATAGCCCCCTTATCTTTTTGTGGCGAGCTACCCCCTGATCTTCTGGGGTTCACCTTAGGGGCCATTTCACCCACTATTTCTCTTCACTTTATATTTGTGGGGTGTATGTATCACTACGGGGATATCACGGACCAACTTAGCAACTTTATACACCATAGGCCCCTCCCACTCGAGAATTTAAATCCCGTTATTTACAGCATACAAAAGTAAGAATTCACAGTCCCATATGGCTCTGGGGAGCGCTTAAAACCTAGGGTATCACACCCTGATCCAGAAATATCCACCACCAAATATAGCATACTAATATGCAACTACGGAATCATTAGCGTATTCACGCTCCCCCTGGTAGACAGTGCAATCACCCCCCAGAGTCACTGATCTTATTGGGTCCAGGGAGGGGTCCAATTTCATGAGAGAGGAATTCTGCTAAGACCAAGTTGTTCAATTTAGTCCATGAGTCCCGGTTTCTCCAAATCGCTAGGAGGAGTGACCAGGCAGAGAGTCAGGCATCCAATATTGTCCATTCCACATGGGGCCAGTGCAAGAGGCTGCTTCTGTTCAGAATATTGCCGGGGTATTAATCAATGGTTTCACCGGCTTCTGCACTGTTAGATATTCATCACATGTAAAGTCTGATCGTTTTACTCAGCTCCACTCTCCATCCACAAGAAAGGGTCTGGGCCAGTCTATTCAAATCCCAGCAAGGAGTAGCGGAGTTCCACACATGCCCCTCAACACCTCCGCATCTGTCTATTACATTACTTAATTCCTTTAGAACATGGGGGTGAATGCCATCTGGACCTGGTGATTTGTCCATTTTGATTTTTTGTAGGTGGCACTGTACTTCTTCCTGGGTTAGACAGGTGACCTGTACTGGGGAGCTTACCTTATCACACTGTATTTCACCTGGCATTTCATTTTCCTCAGTGAATACAGTGGAGAAGAATTTTAGTATATTTGCTTTTTCCTGATCCCCGTTTATAATTTCTTCCTCATCATTTTTTAAAGGGCCAACACTTTCATTTTTGACCTTTTTGCTATTTATATAATTAAAGAACATTTTGGTGTTAGTCATACTCTCTTTGGCAATGAGTCTTTCTGTCTCTATTTTTGCGGCTTTTATCTGTTTTTTACATATTTCACATTTTTCTCTATAGCTTTTTAATGCTTCTTCACTGCTGTCCTGTTTTAGTAACTGAAATGCTTTATTTTAGTCATTTATTGCCCCCTTAACATTTTTATTCATCCATATTGGTTTTCTTTTATTTCTGACCCTTTTATTCCTATAAAGTATATACATCTTACAGTGAAAATTTAAGATATTTTTAAAAGTCTCCCATTTAGTGTCAGTATTGTTATTTTTGAGGACATTATCCCATTTTATATTGTTATGGGCTTCTCTGAGTTGATCGAACTTTGCTTTTCGAAAGTTCATTGTTTTTGTGGCCCCTCGAGAGATTCCCTTATTGAAGAACAAGTTATAATGTATTACATTATGATCACTATTTCCTCGGTGTCCATCTACTTGCACATTAATTACTCTGCCAGTTTCAGTACGTTGGTAAATATTAAGTCTAGTAGGGCGCCCCCTCTGGTCAGGCCCTGCACCATTTGGGACAGATAATGGTCTTTAGCTATAGTCAGAAATCTGTTTCCTTTAAAGTCGAAGTCTGCCCAGTTCTCCATGAACCCAAACCCCTCCTTCCTACACCAGCTTCTGAGCCACTTGTTTACCTCCCTTATCTCCCGCAGCCTCTCTGGTACGGCTCGTGGTACAGGTAATATTTCAGAAAATACTACCTTGGAGGTCCTTGCCTTAAGCTTGCAGCCTAAGTCCCTGAAATCATTTTTAAGGACACTCCATCTACCTCTTACTTTGTCATTGGTGCCAATATGTACCATGACTGCTGGGTCTTCTCCAGCCCCACCCAGCAACCTGTCAACCCGATCCGCGATGTGCCGAACTCGAGCGCCAGGAAGACAACACACTGTTCGGCTATCCCGGTCTTTGTGACCGATCACCCTGTCTGTCCCCCTAATAATTGAGTCCCCCACTACCAGTACCTGTCTGGCCTGCCCTGCTCTCCTCCCTCCCTCCTTACTGGAGCAGACACCCCCCTGGCGGTCAGAGGCAGAGTCCTGCTGCAGTACCGCTAGCTCTGAAATGACATCCCCCTCATCTGCCAACTGGGCAAACTTGTTGGGGTGTGCCAGTTCAGGACTAGCCTCCCTGACACTTTTCCCTCTACCCCGTTTTCTAACTGTAACCCAGCTAACTGCCTGACTGTCCTGCCCCTCCGTCCCACTATCCATCCCCACCTCGACCCCAGAGAGTACCTGCTCAGTGAGCAGGAGACTACTCTGCGGGTTGTCAATGCATCTCAGTGTTGCCAGTTGCTCCTCTAGATCCAGGATCTGGGCTTCTAAATGAGCAACTCGCACACATCTCGCACAACAATATGCACCCTCAAACTGTTGTTGAAGGATTGCATACATTGCGCAAGATGCACACTGGACTGCCTTTTCCAACATGGAGGTCATACTAGATTTGGGGATTGCAAAAATTAACAGAAAAGAAAAAAAAATCAAATATTTCAATTTAAACTTCCTGAATTTAAAGTCCCTTAATTTTAAGTCCCCTCACTTTTATACTCACTCACTTGTATGCTTCACACTCTTGTATACAGACAAACAATCGCTAGCTCAACATAGTGTATTTGCTTTATATTTATCACAACCACAACCACCTCTCTTCCACTGCCTGGAAGTGAAACTTTTTTTTTTTTTTTTTTTCATTTACACATCCAAATTTAACGAAAAGTCGTAAAAGACCTGTGGGGTGTTAAGGCTCACTGGACCCCTTGGTACGTGGCTTGAGGGGTGTAGTTTCCAAAATGGTATGCCATGTGGGGGTTTTCTGCTCTTCTGGCACCATAGGGGCTTCCAAAATGTGACATGCCCCCCAAAAACCATTTCAGCAAAAATTCACTCTCCAAAATCCCATTGTTGCTCCTTCCCTTCTGAGCCCTCTACTGCACCAGCCGAACACTTTACATACACATATGAGGTATTTCCTTACTCTAGAGAAATTGGGTTACAAATTTTGGGGGGCTTTTTCTCCTATTACCCCTTGTAAAAATTCAAAAACTGGGTCTACAAGAACATGCGAGTGTAAAAAATGGAGATTTTGAATTTCCTCCTTCACTTTGCTGCTATTCCTGTGAAACACCTAAAGGGTTAACACACTTACCCAAATGTCATTTTGGATACTTTGAGGGGTGCAGTTTTTATAATGTGGTCATTTGTGGGGTATTTCTAATATGAAGGCCCTTCAAATCCACTTCAAAACTGAACTGGTCCCTGAAAAATTCCAATTTAGAAAATGTTGTGAAAAATTGGAAAAGTGCTGCTGAACTTTGAAGCCCTCTGATATCTTCTAAAAGTTAAAACCTGTCAACTTTATGATGAAAATATAAAGTAGACATATTGTATCTGTGAATCAATATATTATTTATTTGGAATGTCTGTTTTTGTTACAAGCAGAGAGCTTCAAAGTTAGAAAAATGCTAAATTTTCAATTTTTTCATCAAATTTTGGAATTTTTCACCAAGAAATGATGCAAGCCTCGACAAAAATTTACCACTAACATGAAGTAGAATATGTCACGAAAAAACAATGTCAGAATCAGAATGAAAAGTAAAAGTATCCCAGAGTTATTAATGCTTAAAATGACAATGGTCAGATGTGCAAAAATGGCTGGGTCCTTAAGGTGAAAATGGGCTGGTTCCTTAAGGGGTTAAACCCCACTGGCATTTGACAGATCTTTGGAACAGTGGGCTGTGCAAATGAAAAATTTTCATTTTTCTTTTGGCAGACCACTGCTCAAAAAAATCTATCAGACACCTGTGAGATGTAAATGCTCACTGCACTTCTTATTAGGGGTGTAGTTTCCAAAATGGGGTCACATGTGTGTGTGTGTGTGTGTGTGGGGGGGGGGGTTCACTGTTCTGGCACCATGGAGGCCTAAACGCACATGGCCTTCAATTTCAGCCAGATTCTCTCTCCAAAAGCCCAATGGTGCTCCTTCTCTTCTGAGCCCTGTAGTTCACCCGCAGAGCACTTTACATCCACATGTGGGGTATTTTCTGACTCAGAAGAGATGGGGTTACAAATTTTGCTGGGCTTTTTTTCCTATTACCCCTTGTGAAAATGATAAAATTGGGGTAACAATAGCATTTTAGGGAAAAAAATATACATTTTTTTATCTTCACCTCCAACTTTAACAAAAATTTGTCAAACACCTGTGGGATGTTAAGGCTCACTATACCCCTTGTTACTTTACGTGAGGGGTGTAGTTTTCTAAATGGGGGTCACATATGGGTGTTTTTTATGTTTATGTCAGAACTGCTGTAACTACCAGCCACCCCTGTGCAAATCACCAATTTAGGCCTCAAATGTATATGGTACACTCTGTTTACACTAACATGCTGGTGTAGACCCAAAATTTACCTTTTCTTAAGGGGTAAAAGAAGAGAAAAAAAATTTGTAACCAAAAACTGTTGCCTTGAAATATGAGAGGGCTCCAAAGTGAAAGAGCACCATGTGCATTTGAGGCCTAAATTAGGGATTTGCATCCACCACCAAATTACCCTACAGCAGTGCTTTCCAAATAGGGTGTCTCCAGCTGTTGCACTACTTCCTGTTCAGGGTGTGGTTGTGTGATCGTCAGCTCCAGGAGAACCAGAGAACCAGAGAGCAGCAGGATTTTCACCAGCCCTCCCCCCCCCCCCCCCAGAGGCAGCCTTCGGGGAAGGGTTTCCCTGCATGAACCCCAACGTCCCCATCTCCCTTACCAGGCCGGCGGGAGGTGGAGGTGACATTGCAACGGCCAACTCCCAGGATGGGGTACGGAGATCCTCCAGGATCCGCAGAAATGCAGAACCAACTCCACCGTCCATATCTGGAAGCCGCAAGGCTGCAAGGAAGGCTACAAGCAAGGCTGCAGGTAAAGACCTGCATGAAGGTGAGGAGTTGAGGAGAAACATGGGGAGGCAAGGTACCTCTGAACCCCAGCAATGGGGGGCATTGGGTCCCAGGGAGTCTTTGGCCACTTTTGGGTCCCGAATCCAAGCAAAAATGGCGGAGTATGAGTGTCTTGGCAAAATGCTTCGTGGGCTAAGAGAGGACTTAAAATTTGCCCGTTACCAGGCTGATTACACCTCAAAAAATCGAAGGCCAGTGTATTCGGCTAAAGTGCGCACCCTGAAAAAAGAGGTTGAGGAGGTAGAAAGGGTGAGGATGGAGATCATGGAAGGGGCTGGTATCTTCAGAGAAAAACTCTGCAATGAAAGTCGGTTCAGAGGCCAGCAGAACCCAGAAAGAGAGGAGGAGGTCAGTCACAGCGAAAGCAGTGCAGAGGAGGATGGTGTGGAGGTGGATGGTGGAGGAGAAAGAGAGAACAGTGCTGAGGAGGACAGTGTGGAGGAAGATGGTGGTGGAGAAAGAGAGGACAGTGCTGAGGAAGGTGCTAAAGAGAAGCAAGATGGTGGTGCAGAGGAGAGTGAAATGGAGGAGGACACAACCCAGAGTTCATACATAAATCCTGCTCAGGTAGCCCTGCCTGTAACGTCAGATGACAGCAGTGACGACAGCGGCAGCAGCAATGGGTTAATTGGTGGTGGATTGCTGAAGGCGATTGTGCTCCAAGAGTCACCTACCCATTTTGAGAACTTCTCATTTGGAAATGACTTAGGCCCAGATACTGAGGTGAAGGGCAAGAGGAAGAGGAGAAATAAAAGGAAAAAAGGAGAGGTCACCAGACTTGTTTATTCTTCTCTCCAGCAGTCTGGGCCATCTGAAAAGGTGGTTCAGGCTGGTGGGCCCCCCAGTCTGCCCGACCCCGCTTTTGTTGTAAAGCGGGGCCAGAATGGGGGGTACATGGTGGATAAGGTTTCTAAGATGGCTGCAGACGCCAAGGAGCCGCCTGTCCAGTCGGTAGGGAAGGGCAGGACAGGCTTAAGGTGGGCGACTCCGATGCTGCAGGACCACCCCAGGTGGGCAGGGGGCGTGTCCTAGTGCCGGAGCTTGGTGATGTTGCTGTCTGCTCGGGGGGCGGTCCCCCGAGCGATCTGGGCGTAGCAGGGCACTCCTCTGTGAGGGGGGGAGTGTCCATGCGTCTGGATTGGTAGAAAAGCCCGGGCGGTCGGGTAAGGTGGCTCCTGAAGGTTGCACTGACGCTGTGGGGAATCCCTCCACGTCGGCTGCTGTAGGAGGGGTGGGGGTGCGTCCGGAGGGACAGATCCCACCCAGTGTGAAGCAGTTCTCACTGGGAACATCATCGGCGTTGAAGGAAGTGTCATCACTGGAACTGGAAGTAACATCGCCAGAACCGAAAAAGCGGTCATCGGGGGCGGGACCAGCAGCACAAACCCCCGTGGCATACGCAAATAACCCGGCCAGCTCAGGAAAGTTTAGCCAGGATAATAGTGTGAAAGGGAAGAGTGCAAAAGAGAGTGAAAATTTTGGTGATGGTATGTTGCATGAAAATGTTAGCAGTGTGCAAGAGTGGGGCATTAGAGGTGTACTAGAGAGGGGTGCTAGCGGTGTGCAAGAGAGGGGTGCTAGCGGTGTGCAAGAGAGGGGTGCTAGCGGTGTGCAAGAGAGGGGTGCTAGCGGTGTGCAAGAGAGGGGTGCTAGCGGTGTGCGAGAGAGGGGTGCTAGCGGTGTGCAAGAAAGGGATGCTAGCGGTGTGCGAGAGAGGGGTGCTAGAGGTGTACAAGAGAGGGATGCTATCGGTGTGCAAGAGAAGAGTGCTGGAGGCAGGCAAAGGGATGTCACTGGATCAGTAAAGAGTACTGAGGAAGTAGGGGCTGGTTCGGCTGCCCCCCTGGTGGCGACTGCTAGAAGCTATGCCAGCGTCGCTGCCGGGGAATCAAGAGGGTCTCCGTCTCCATCTGGTTCTGGGGGTCACTTGCAGCGGCGCCTCCTGGAGGCTCTGCGTAAGGGTGATAGGTCAATTGAGGTAGAAGGGAGGGGTTCGGTTGACCTGTCTTTTTGGATAGAGAGGCATGGTCTGGGTGCCTTCCAAGAACAGAATGGGGAGGTGATGTGGTCCCTCCCGACTCCCGGGCAGGATAGTAACCGTAGGAATGTGGCCCGTCTGATTTGGAGGGGTAAAGATGCGTGTGTTACGCCGAGCGCTCCGGGTCCCCGCTCCTCCCCGGAGCGCTCGCTACACTCTCGTCACTGCAGCGCTCTGGTCAGATCCACTGACCCGGGGCGCTGCGATACCGCCTCCAGCCGGGATGCGATTCGCGATGCGGGTGGCGCCCGCTCGCGATGCGCACCCCGGCTCCCGTACCTGACTCGCTCTCCGTCGGTCCTGTCCCGGCGCGCGCGGCCCCGCTCCCTAGGGCGCGCGCGCGCCGGGTCTTTGCGATTTAAAGGGCCACTTCGCCGCTGATTGGCGCAGTGGTTCGAATTAGTGTGTTCACCTGTGCACTCCTTATTTATACCTCACTTCCCCTGCACTCCCTCGCCGGATCTTGTTGCCATTGTGCCAGTGAAAGCGTTTCCTTGTGTGTTCCTAGCCTGTGTTCCAGACCTCCTGCCGTTGCCCCTGACTACGATCCTTGCTGCCTGCCCCGACCTTCTGCTACGTCCGACCTTGCTTCTGTCTACTCCCTTGTACCGCGCCTATCTTCAGCAGTCAGAGAGGTTGAGCCGTTGCTAGTGGATACGACCTGGTCACTACCGCCGCAGCAAGACCATCCCGCTTTGCGGAGGGCTCTGGTGAAAACCAGTAGTGACTTAGAACCGATCCACTAGCACGGTCCACGCCAATCCCTCTCTGGCACAGAGGATCCACTACCTGCCAGCCGGCATCGTGACAGTAGATCCGGCCATGGATCCCGCTGAAGTTCCTCTGCCAGTTGTCGCCGACCTCACCACGGTGGTCGCCCAGCAGTCACAACAGATAGCGCAACAAGGCCAACAGCTGTCTCAACTGACCGTGATGCTACAGCAGCTACTACCACAGCTTCAGCAATCATCTCCTCCGCCAGCTCCTGCACCTCCTCCGCAGCGAGTGGCCGCTTCTGGTCTACGACTATCCTTGCCGGATAAATTTGATGGGGACTCTAAATTCTGCCGTGGCTTTCTTTCCCAATGTTCCCTGCACTTGGAGATGATGTCGGACCAGTTTCCTACTGAAAGGTCTAAGGTGGCTTTCGTAGTCAGCCTTCTGTCTGGAAAAGCTCTGTCATGGGCCACACCGCTCTGGGACCGCAATGACCCCGTCACTGCCTCTATACACTCCTTCTTCTCGGAAATTCGAAGTGTCTTTGAGGAACCTGCCCGAGCCTCTTCTGCTGAGACTGCCCTGTTGAACCTGGTCCAGGGTAATTCTTCCGTTGGCGAGTACGCCGTACAATTCCGTACTCTTGCTTCAGAATTATCCTGGAATAATGAGGCCCTCTGCGCGACCTTTAAAAAAAGGCCTATCCAGCAACATTAAAGATGTTCTGGCCGCACGAGAAATCCCTGCTAACCTACATGAACTCATTCATCTAGCCACTCGCATTGACATGCGTTTTTCCGAAAGGCGTCAGGAGCTCCGCCAGGATATGGACTTTGTTCGCACGAGGCGTTTTTTCTCCCCGGCTCCTCTCTCCTCTGGTCCCCTGCAATCCGTTCCTGTGCCTCCCGCCGTGGAGGCTATGCAGGTCGACCGGTCTCGCCTGACACCTCAAGAGAGGACACGACGCCGCATGGAGAATCTCTGCCTGTACTGTGCCAGTACCGAACACTTCCTGAAGGATTGTCCTATCCGTCCTCCCCGCCTGGAAAGACGTACGCTGACTCCGCACAAAGGTGAGACAGTCCTTGATGTCTACTCTGCTTCTCCACGTCTTACTGTGCCTGTGCGGATATCTGCCTCTGCCTTCTCCTTCTCTACTATGGCCTTCTTGGATTCCGGATCTGCAGGAAATTTTATTTTGGCCTCTCTCGTCAACAGGTTCAACATCCCGGTGACCAGTGTCGCCAGACCCCTCTACATCAATTGTGTAAACAATGAAAGATTGGACTGTACCATACGTTTCCGCACGGAGCCCCTTCTAATGTGCATCGGACCTCATCACGAGAAGATTGAATTTTTGGTCCTCCCCAATTGCACTTCCGAAATTCTCCTTGGACTACCCTGGCTTCAACTCCATTCCCCAACCCTGGATTGGTCCACTGGGGAGATCAAGAGTTGGGGGCCCTCTTGTTTCAAGGACTGCCTAAAACCGGTTCCCAGTACCCCTTGCCGTGACTCTGTGGTTCCCCCTGTAACCGGTCTCCCTAAGGCCTATATGGACTTTGCGGATGTTTTTTGCAAAAAACAAGCTGAGACTCTACCTCCTCACAGGCCTTATGATTGTCCTATTGACCTCCTCCCGGGCACTACTCCACCCCGGGGCAGAATTTATCCTCTGTCCGCCCCAGAGACTCTTGCTATGTCTGAGTACATCCAGGAAAATTTAAAAAAGGGCTTTATCCGTAAATCCTCCTCTCCTGCCGGAGCCGGATTTTTCTTTGTGTCCAAAAAAGATGGCTCTCTACGTCCTTGCATTGACTACCGCGGTCTTAATAAAATCACGGTAAAGAACCGCTACCCCCTACCCCTCATCTCTGAACTCTTTGATCGCCTCCAAGGTGCCCACATCTTTACCAAACTGGACTTAAGAGGTGCTTATAATCTCATCCGCATCAGAGAGGGGGATGAATGGAAAACGGCATTTAACACTAGAGATGGACACTTTGAGTATCTGGTCATGCCCTTTGGCCTGTGCAACGCCCCTGCCGTCTTCCAAGACTTTGTTAATGAAATTTTTCGTGATCTCTTATACTCCTGTGTTGTTGTATATCTGGACGATATCCTGATTTTTTCTGCCAATCTAGAAGAACACCGCCAGCATGTCCGTATGGTTCTTCAGAGACTTCGTGACAATCAACTTTATGCCAAGATAGAGAAATGTCTGTTTGAATGCCAATCTCTTCCTTTCCTAGGATACTTGGTCTCTGGCCAGGGACTACAAATGGATCCAGACAAACTCTCTGCCGTCTTAGATTGGCCACGCCCCTCCGGACTCCGTGCTATCCAACGTTTTTTGGGGTTCGCCAATTATTACAGGCAATTTATTCCACATTTTTCTACCGGTGTGGCTCCTATCGTGGCTTTAACCAAAAAAAATGCCAATCCCAAGTCTTGGCCTCCTCAAGCGGAAGACGCCTTTAAACGGCTCAAGTCTGCCTTTTCTTCGGCTCCCGTGCTCTCCAGACCTGACCCATCTAAACCCTTCCTATTGGAGGTTGATGCCTCCTCTGTAGGAGCTGGAGCGGTCCTTCTACAAAAAAATTCTTCCGGGCATGCTGTTACTTGTGGTTTTTTTTCTAGGACCTTCTCTCCGGCGGAGAGGAACTACTCCATCGGGGATCGAGAGCTTCTAGCCATTAAATTAGCACTTGAGGAATGGAGGCATCTGCTGGAGGGATCAAGATTTCCAGTTATTATTTACACCGATCACAAGAACCTCTCCTATCTCCAGTCTGCCCAACGGCTGAATCCTCGCCAGGCCAGGTGGTCTCTGTTCTTTGCCCGATTTAATTTTGAAATTCACTTTCGGCCTGCCGATAAGAACATTAGGGCCGATGCTCTCTCTCGTTCCTCGGATGCTTCGGAAGTTGAACTCTCTCCGCAACACATCATTCCTCCTGACTGCCTGATTTCCACTTCTCCAGCCTCCATCAGGCAAACTCCTCCAGGAAAGACCTTCGTCTCTCCACGCCAACGCCTCGGAATCCTCAAATGGGGTCACTCCTCCCATCTCGCAGGTCATGCAGGCATCAAGAAATCTGTGCAACTCATCTCTCGCTTCTATTGGTGGCCGACTCTGGAGACGGATGTCGTGGACTTTGTGCGAGCCTGCACTGTCTGTGCCCGGGATAAGACTCCTCGCCAGAAGCCCGCTGGTTTTCTTCATCCTCTGCCTGTCCCCGAACAGCCTTGGTCTCTGATTGGTATGGATTTTATTACAGACTTACCCCCATCCCGTGGCAACACTGTTGTTTGGGTGGTCGTTGATCGATTCTCCAAAATGGCACATTTCATCCCTCTTCCTGGTCTTCCTTCAGCGCCTCAGTTGGCTAAACAATTTTTTGTACACATTTTTCGTCTTCACGGGTTGCCCACGCAGATCGTCTCGGATAGAGGCGCCCAATTCGTGTCAAAATTCTGGAGGGCTCTCTGTAAACAACTCAAGATTAAATTAAACTTTTCTTCTGCATATCATCCTCAATCCAATGGACAAGTAGAAAGAATTAACCAGGTCTTGGGTGATTATTTACGACATTTTGTTTCCTCCCGCCAGGATGATTGGGCAGATCTTCTACCATGGGCCGAATTCTCGTATAACTTCAGAGTCTCTGAATCTTCCTCCAAATCCCCATTTTTCGTGGTGTACGGCCGTCACCCTCTTCCTCCCCTCCCTACCCCCTTGCCCTCTGGTCTGCCCGCTGTGGATGAAATTTCTCGTGATCTTTCCACCATATGGAGAGAGACCCAAAATTCTCTCTTACAGGCTTCATCACGCATGAAGAAGTTTGCTGATAAGAAAAGAAGAGCTCCTCCCATTTTTTCTCCTGGAGACAAGGTATGGCTCTCCGCTAAATATGTCCGCTTCCGTGTCCCTAGCTACAAGTTGGGACCACGCTATCTTGGTCCTTTCAAAATTTTGTGCCAGATTAATCCTGTCTCTTACAAACTTCTTCTTCCTCCTTCTCTTCGTATCCCTAATGCCTTTCACGTTTCTCTTCTTAAACCACTTATCATCAACCGTTTCTCTCCCAAACTTGTTTCCCCCACTCCTGTTTCCGGCTCCTCGGACATCTTCTCCGTCAAAGAGATTCTGGCATCCAAGAAGGTCAGAGGGAAAACTTTTTTTTTAGTTGATTGGGAGGGTTGTGGTCCAGAAGAGAGATCCTGGGAACCTGAGGACAATATTCTAGACAAAAGTCTGGTCCTCAGGTTCTCAGGCTCTAAGAAGAGGGGGAGACCCAAGGGGGGGGGTACTGTTACGCCGAGCGCTCCGGGTCCCCGCTCCTCCCCGGAGCGCTCGCTACACTCTCGTCACTGCAGCGCTCCGGTCAGATCCACTGACCCGGGGCGCTGCGATACCGCCTCCAGCCGGGATGCGATTCGCGATGCGGGTGGCGCCCGCTCGCGATGCGCACCCCGGCTCCCGTACCTGACTCGCTCTCCGTCGGTCCTGTCCCGGCGCGCGCGGCCCCGCTCCCTAGGGCGCGCGCGCGCCGGGTCTTTGCGATTTAAAGGGCCACTTCGCCGCTGATTGGCGCAGTGGTTCTAATTAGTGTGTTCACCTGTGCACTCCTTATTTATACCTCACTTCCCCTGCACTCCCTCGCCGGATCTTGTTGCCATTGTGCCAGTGAAAGCGTTTCCTTGTGTGTTCCTAGCCTGTGTTCCAGACCTCCTGCCGTTGCCCCTGACTACGATCCTTGCTGCCTGCCCCGACCTTCTGCTACGTCCGACCTTGCTTCTGTCTACTCCCTTGTACCGCGCCTATCTTCAGCAGTCAGAGAGGTTGAGCCGTTGCTAGTGGATACGACCTGGTCACTACCGCCGCAGCAAGACCATCCCGCTTTGCGGCGGGCTCTGGTGAAAACCAGTAGTGACTTAGAACCGATCCACTAGCACGGTCCACGCCAATCCCTCTCTGGCACAGAGGATCCACTACCTGCCAGCCGGCATCGTGACAGCGTGCCCGCCCCGGGCAAGGGTGGTTGAGCTCCTCCTTCAGATGGAGTTCAGGGCGAGTGACATCTTTGCCCTGATTCACCCCTATGGTTCTTCTGAGTTCGACATCAGCTTTGTTCGGCCAGAGGGTCTTGAACTTTTCTGGTCGAATTACGAGATGGTGAAGAACGAGCCCGGCTGGCGGGATTTCGCTGTAAAAGCGATATCCCGGCAGAACCAAACCAAGAGAGTGACCGTTTTGACCCATAACGAGTCGCTGTCTTGCTACGACATCATGACCTGGCTCGGTCGTTATGGGGATGTGACGGACATGCCCAAGAAAAATCTTGATGAGCACGGGATCTGGTCTGGGGCCTGGACGTTTTCCGTCAAACTTAGGCGTTCAGGGAGCACAGTTGCCCACATCCCATCGGCAGCCTTACTCGGACGTGACAGAATCCAAGTCTTCTACCAGGGGCAGCCTAAAGTCTGCCACAGGTGTGGTAGTCCTACCCATTTTAGCGCAGCCTGCACTGTGCAAGTTTGCGCTTTTTGTGGTGGGGCTGGTCATTTGGCTGCATCCTGTGGGCAGATCCGGTGTCATCTGTGTGTTGTCCTAGGACACCCTTTCAAGCGTTGCCCCAGCGCCTTTTCCCGTTTGGTGGCCGCTCCAGCTGGGGAGAGCTTTAGGGTTGCCCCGGCTGGGGAGGGTACGGGCATGGGTGAAGGAGCAAAAGGGTTAATGAAGAGCAAGAAGGGGCCTGCCAAACTAAGGCGAGAGGAAAACCGCAGAAGGAGCAGGGAGCTGGAGAGTTCTCAGGTGGCGGGGGTAGCTCCTGGCCCTGCTCCTGTCACTAGCCCAGATGTTGCTGAGACCCTGGGGGATGGTGTGTTGGATGAGGAGATTAGGAGGATTCGCGAAGAGGAAGGCAAAGAGGCTGATCTTTTCTGATTCCTCCCACTATAAAAGTGTGGATGAGGAGGGGAGGGAAAGGCCGAAAAAAGACAAGGGCAAAAAAGTTGTAAAGGGGAAGTCTCAGTCCTCTATTTCAGGTGCTAAAGGCCAGGTCCTAAAAGGAAGCTTACCTGCCCCCCTTCTGATTGACCTATCGAACAGGTACCTTGTCCTTGATACCATCTCCTCCCCCTCATTGGAGGGGGGTGGCGAGGATGGGGTGCCTGAGGGATTGGAGCCTCCAGGGGGAACTGGGTCCTGTCCTGTTGAGGAATCTTCCTCGGAGGGCAGGGCTAACTCAGGGCCAGATGGAGATGGGAGCCAGATGGATCAGTCTGAGTCAAAAAAGAGATCTAAAGAAAGTAAGAATGCTCCTTCTTCTTCAGGGGATGAGGCGGTGAAGAAGAAGGGCAAGAAAAAATAATGGGTAAGGCCGTCTAACTCAATTACCCAGGATGGCAGCACTCACCCCATTGACGCTGGCATCTATTAATTGTGCCAGTATAAAGTCTGATACGGCTAGATTCGCAGCCTTTGATTTTCTCGGCCGTGTTGAAGCCGACATTTTCTTTTTACAGGAGACCAGGTTGTCAGATCTAGCCTCTCTGGTGAAAGCCAGAAGAGAGTGGAGGCGCGGCCCCTCCCACTGGTCTCTTGTGGCTGAGCCGTATAGTGGGGTGGCGGTCCTTTTTACCGCTCCGGTCGAATGCAGACGGGTCATTGAGTTAGAAATGGGGAGGTGCCTGATCTTAGATGTCTTCATGAAGGGACAAGAGCTCCGGCTCATTAACATCTACACCCCACAAACAAAGTGGGGCCGTAAGGATCTCTTTATGAGGATTAAGCCCTTTCTTTTTACTAGCCGGCAAGTGATCTTTGGAGGGGACTTCAATAATGTCACGAGGTCCCAAGATAGGAGAGGTTCCAATGATCGGCTGGCTTATGACTGTGTGGCCCTTAGTAATATAGTCAGGGAAGCTCGCCTAGAGGATGCCCACATCCGGAGCCCCTCAGGCCACGCGGGTTTCACCTTTCATCGAGGTAGCAGCAGGTCTAGGATAGACAGGTTTTATTTAAAGGAGGAAGCCGTCTCTTCCGCAGTGTCCGTGGTTGAGGTGGAGTTCTCCGACCACTGTATGATTTTGTTTTCCCTGAATGTTTCAGAGACCCCCCGGATGGGAAAAGGTTATTGGAAGCTGAATTTGTCCCTCCTGGAGGAAACAGAGATAAGACAGTCCTTTGAGGATTTTCTTCAAAGTCAGGTACCTTTACTGGACTTTTGTAGTAGTAAGTCTGAGTGGTGGGAGATATTCAAGAAGCAGGTTGCGGGGTTCTTCCGCCAGCTCTCGAGCCTCAGGTCCCTAAACAGGTATCGCCTGTATCAGGGACTGAGGAGGAAACTCGAGCTTCTCGTCTCGACTGGAGGTAGCCGAGAGGATATCTCCAGAGTGAAGTCCTTGCTGATGAGGTGTCAGTACGATAGGCAAGCATCTTTGGTTTTTGAGAGGGATTACGGGAAGTACCGCTCGCCCGACCCTTACAGGAACTGCAAGATGTCAGTGAGTAGTAAAGTAGTCTCAGGACTGATTGATAGTACGGGATCTCTGAATCGGTCCAGATCAGGGATCCTGGAGGTCGTCAGATCCTTCTACTCGCACCTACAGACAGGAAGCTTCTGGCCAAGATACTGTTTAATCGGCTGGTGAAGTTTGCACCCCGGCTCCTTTCGGGGGCTCAGCACTGCTCTGTTCCAGGCCGAAGCACCTTAAGTGCTGTCCTCAGTGTCAGGGAGGCAGTGGAGCGGAGTAGTGCGGGTCTCTGGAAGGGGTACTTACTTTTCCTTGGATCAGGCCAAAGCATTTGATCGAGTGAACCATGACTACCTCTGGTCCGTCCTCCTGAGATATGGCTTACCGTGTACTTTTGTTAATTGGCTTAAGATCTTGTATGCAGGGGCAGAGAGTTTCCCGCTGGTGAACGGGTGGTCTGGCCGCTCTTTGAGGTGGGGTCCGGAGTCCGTCAGGGTTGTCCTTTGAGCCCGCTCTTATATGTATTTGCGATCGATCCCTTCCTTAGGAGGGTGAGTTGCGGACCATTGGCGGGAGTCAGGATGATTCTGGCGGAGCCGGGTGTCGCCCAGAGAGTGGTGGCGTACGCTGATGATGTCACCATTTTCCTCTCCTCGAGAGAGGAGGCCGATGTGGTGATGTCGGAAGTGGACCGCTACTCGGAGGCATCCGGGTCTAAGATCAACCAGGATAAGTGTGAGAGTCTCTGGCTGGGAGGGGGAGACCCCACGTTTGATCTCCCGGACACCCTTCCAGGGCCCCAAGACTCAGCAAAAGTTTTGGGCATCACATTCGGCCAGGATGATTATCCCACCAAAAACTGGGATGGTAAGCTCCAGGATGCCACTCAGAGGGTGGACCAGTGGAAGGGTTGGTCTATGACCCTCAGGGAAAGGGTACACCTGATCAAATCGTACCTGCTCCCCTTGTTTATCTATCTGGGCAGCGTATGTATTTTACCAGAGGCTTACTACACTAGGGTCTACAGCCTGTTTTTCCAACTGTTATGGGGGAACAGGTTGAACCTAGTCAAGAGGGAGGTTACGTACCGCACGAGGAGACTAGGGGGTTTATCTATGGTAAACCCTGTGGTGTTCTTAACGAACACCTTCTTGAAAGCCAACATTGCAAACCTCTGGTCAGAGAGGGCTCCTCCGTGGGTACTCTCCTGCAGGGAATGGTTTCGGCCTTTCTTCCAGGAATGGGAGACAGGAGGGCAAGTGAAGGACCTCCGTACACCACATGGATATCTTCCGGCTTACGCTACCCCGACTCTGAAGGCGATACGTCGGTGGGGTCTGGGAGTGTGGGAGATCAGGACCCAGTCAAGGCAGTTCCTTGACAAACGGGTTCTGTTGACCCACTTCCAGAAGCCTCTGGCGCTCAGGGACTGCCCAGGTCGGGATCTGACGGTGGGATTGCATCTTTTAAATATGAAAAGGATCCCCCAGAAGTTTTGGGACTTGGCCTGGCGCTGCTTTCAGGGGAAGCTATATGTGAGGGACAACCTGAAGTACAGGAACTCTGATGACCGGGGATGTCCCCGAGAAGAGTACGGGGACACGCTGGAAAGCATGGACCACTTCCTGCTTCATTGTCCCTTTAATATAGGGGTTTACAACAGGGTGGGTGCTTCCATCGGCTGGAGTCAACTTGCCGGCCTTTCCTATCCGGAGTGGGCTTATGGGGCATTCAGGAACCTGGGTGGCCGTGATCGGGGCACTTTATTCTTAGTTAGCTTAGTGGTTAGGTACTACACGTGGAATGCACGGTGCTTAGTATCGACCCAACAGAAAGTCCTCTCCGAGGTGGAGGTATGTAGGAACATCACTGGTGACCTCGGGAAGATCAGGTCTTTGGAGTATGGCAGTCTTGGTACCAGTAGGGCTTCTCTCCTGTGGAGAGGGTTTTCTTTTGATGTACCTTAATTTTGGTTAGGGACAGTATATAGATGTTAGGGTGAGTATAGGGTCAGTTTTATGAAGGGATAGCGATAGGGTTAGAAGTAAGGTTCATAGGGTAAGCATTTTGAAACTTAGTTTTATCAGGATTGCCATCCTTCTTCCTGGTGGTGGGCTATGCATGTCACTCTAGCTTTTTGTTTTGTTTTCTGTAATTTGAATGTAAAGGGCTTGCAGGCAACCAATCTTGGGCCTGGTGGGGGTTTGAAGTACTGTATTACTTTGTTTTTCATATTATTTCTGTGGTTGTAGTGAATTAGTACATTGTTGAGTTAGTTAATAATAGTGGGGGGGGGATTAATTTTAAGTTGGGTGGGGGTTGTTGGGGGAGGGGGTGATGCTTTGGGTCTGACTTGGGTCAGTTTATGGACAATGACTGTTTCAGTAAAAAAAAAAATAAAAAAACACTGTGATACACGAACTCTGACCATGTCCAGTGGGAGTGGTGTGGGTGATGGGAGAGTTCATAGTGTAGGTTATTTTTCTTTAGGTTTTATTCTTGTTTACATGTATTTCATAAGTATAAATAGTTTTATGTATTTTTGTATAGTGTTATACCTCATTGTTGGGTAAAGGCAGACGGACCAGCTTTTAGTTGATATTATTGTGTTTATTTTTTCCCCCTTATGGTAATGTATCCATGCATGTGTGTGTTACTATAGTTTAAAGAGAAGGGAAAGGAGAAAGGGGAAAAAATAAATAAATAAATGACATTTTCAAGTTGGAATTATTTTTAGTTATGGCAATAAGCCCTCTTTTTATTATAATTTTTTTTATTTTTTTTTACTTTATTTTATTTTTTTATTTTTTTCGTTGTTATGATCTAATATGTATTGTGAGTATTGGTTGTTGTCTGTGTGTAAAATTAATGGTATTTCCAAGATGGAATTATTTTATTTATTTCCTTATTATTTTTATGGCAGTTAGCCCTATTTATTTTTGTTTAATGCATTTTGTGTATGGTATGTGGGGATAAGTTTCCTATTCGGATGTTTTCAGTTAAAACTTAATTAAGGAAAGCTATATTTATGTTTTGTTGGTAATTAATGTGTGTGTGTATGTGTGTGTGTTTGGAAGGATAATAGGTAAGAATTAGTAGTATCAGGCATTATTTGGTAGTTGAGTTAAGCTGGGCTGGTTGGTTAGGTAGGTCCTTTTATTCTGTAACAAAGAGTTTATATTTGTTACTTTTTCATCCTTATGTTTCAGCTGATTAAGCATTGTATTTGTGTTTTGTAAAAGTTTTATATTTTTCTAATAAAAAGAGTTCCAGCTGTAGCAAAACTCCCAGCATGCCAGGACAGTCAATGGCTATGCCGATGTGCTGGCCCCTGTATTCTCTGTGCAGTGATGACAACAGGGTGCCGCAACCGAGAAAACGGGGGTCCTTTGGAGAGGGGATAAGATGTCTTGGTGCGTAGTACCCCTTTAAGAGGGAAAAACATGATATATATTTAACCCCAAACCAAATGTACCTTATTTTTATTTTCTACCTAATGTACATAAAGACCGAAAAAAAAAACACCTGGTCGTCCGATAGTTGCCAGATGTTTATCTGAATATATAGACCATCAGTTACAGAAATGTGCGGTGTCTTTACCAGCATACCTCAGAGATAAATGGGCGTTTATTAACCCTATTGAAAGATATCATACGGGAAGAGGACTATATGTGGGCAATGCTAGATATTGCTTCATTATATAGTAACATCCCACATGAGGAGTGGAAGCTGTGTGATCTTTTTTAGTGGAAGATCCCTTGATGCCCATACATCAGAGGAACTTCATTTTGGAGGCCATTAAAGGAGTAGTGCAGTGTTGAAAAACATCCCCTATCCCAAGGATAGGGGATACATTTCAGATTGTGGGGTGTCCGACTGCTGGGGGGCCCCGTGATCTCCTGTACGGGGCCCTGGCTCGCTGGCCAGATAGCGCGTGTTGACTAGTGTTGAGCAGCATAGGCCATATTCGAATTCGCGATATTTCGCGTATATATGGACAAATATTCGTCATATATTCGCTAAATTCGCATATTCGTAATATTAGCGTAATATTTTTGCATATGCGAAAATTTGCATAAATGAAAATGTGCATAAGCAAATTTTCCCATATGCGAAAATTCATACGCCAGTCTCACACAGTAGTATTAGAGCCTTCTTTACACCACACAAGCTGGAAGCAGAGAGGGATGATCACTGTGATGTGTATTGTGAAAAAAAAAAAAACAATATTCGTAATTTCGAATATATAGTGCTATATTGGCGAATATTCGCGAATTCGCGCATTGCGAATATTTGCGAGCAACACTAGTGTTGACCACCAGACGAAGGGGCAGCCGACACGCCCCCTCAAAAAAAGCGCTATGGCAGAGCCAGAGATATCCAAAGGCAGCGCTGCATCAGTCCCCCCAAAAAATGTGAGTTCCTGGATTTAAATATCTATATTCAGGATGGCTGTTCGCATACTGCCAACTATTTTAAGGAGGTGGATGCAAACAGATACCTCGACTTTAACAGTTGCCATCTTAAATAATGGAAGAAGAACATTCCATTAGGTCAAATGAAAAGAATCCGAAGGAATTGTTCTTCCACACAAAAATACCTACAACAACTAGAGAACCTGGAGGATCGTTTTAAACAAAAAGGGTATCCCAAACCCCTTATACAAGGAGCACGCCAGAGAGTGGACGAATTAGAACAAAGTGCTTGCTTGAAAAATAATAAACAGGGTAATGCAGAGGGGGGTTATAATGATGAATTTGATTCTGTTTTTCTAACTAGGTATTACACTTCACACACCAATATTTTTTTATTATTTTTTTTATTTTTTTTTGTATAGGTAATATCACCAGCTCATATTATTGTGTCATGATTACTGGCACCATATGTAGTCCCCCAGTTATTCTTCTTTAGATGTTTTCCGTGTCCTGTGCAGTATCTCTCCCAGAAGTCCACTTGATGGCCCCCGTGGTGGTCTACACCCCGAAGTCATCAATTTTTACTCTAAGAGAGAGTGTGCAGCTGTTTCTGGAGACGGTCAACAATAACCTCTGCATGGTGGAATAATAGGTCACGATGTTTATCAGGATCAGTAGAAGCATCACCCACTCGATGATTATGATGGGGATTTCACGGATCTCGTCCCAGTCTTCATCATTATGGAATAATTCCTTTAATGTTTCATATCCAAAATAGAAAACTACACAGACAAAAGTCAGGCCACAGCAGGTGCATCTACTATGGTGGATGACTTTTTTTGCTCCTGGTAATTTATACATCTGGATGGACTGCCCAAGGTAGTATAAGGCTTCACATGTAATGGAAATTATCGTGCTGACAAAGTGTATCCTGGGATATTCTTCGGGGGACAATACATGCATAACAGCTGTGGAAAAACAGGAGGCCCACACAATGGCCAGCAGGATCCTCTGGATCAGGACCTGATGACCCCTGAACTCTTCAGTATGCATAACCATATACTTATAAATAAGAAAGGTTAGTACCAAAGTGCCAATGGACATCCCTATGAATCCAATTCTGAATAATATGCTTTCGGGAAAGACATTTCCCACGTCACTGTGAAGGAAAAGAAACCAATGTTATTATGGATATTTCCTCACTCCCAACCCATGAAATAAGAATCATGTGCTTGTTTATCTTACCTGATGCTCATCAGTGGCGAGGCTGCATGGCCGAGGACGACCGTCATGATGTAGCTGGTGGCAAGCCAGGCCGCACACCAAAACGCCAACAGGAGGGGGACGAACCCCAGTCCTTTTAGCTCCATTTCAGACAAGTAGAAGAAGAAGACGCTAATCTCACTATTCTCACTAATCGCACTGGAACTGACTGAAGGCTCGGGCGGCTGTCAGTGGAATGTCAGGCCTCCAGCTGTCTATGACATCACATGTGACATGTCAGAATGACTGCTTGTTTCTTTGAGCTGCCATGATTTAGTATCTGCTATAGACAGAACCTGATGTTTTTACTATGGACCTTACAGACCTCAGAACCCAAGTAATTAGTGCAGGGGCTCCATTTTGATCATCTCATATTTCACATTATTTGAGTTCCAGGGCTCAGATACATTTGCACCCTCTATAGCAGTGGTCTTCAAGCTGTGAACCCCCAACCGCTGCAGAACCACAACTCCCAGCATGCCGAGACAGCAACTTCGCATAAGGAAATAGTCTAATTAAACTTTTCTTATATATAGAATCCCTGAAATCTCCAATCTCTCCTTTTATTGGTTTATGATCTGTGTTACTTATTTGTTAAAAACAATGTTTCTGATTGTCTTCCCCCCACACACTTATGGGCTATCTCTTCAAACGACTTTATTTGACCTAAAGCGTATAATTGATTGAGAGTGAATCTTTAATTTTAAGGAATTCTTTAAGTGCTTTATTTGACCATAATGAAGTAAAGTCAAATCTCCATGTGATTTTAAACATTTTTTAAGTTCCTCCCATACTTAATTATCTAGATATGCATGGGTGTAGTTAGTATCCCAGCTTCCAAAATCTCAAAAATATCCTTATAACGACCCATTAGGGTATGTTCACACTACAGTGTGTGAATGGAATCTCCGCTCGCTGAATTCAGTGAGCGAAGATTCAGACTGGCAGCCGGCGGTGGCGGTAGGACCGGGCGGCACTGAGCCGTCACTATTGACAGCTATGCAGTGCTCGCGGACTTCCGTGCAAAGAATGAACATGTTCTTTCTTTGGGCGGAACAATTTCAGTGGCGCTGAAATTCCGCAGTGTGAACGGCTCTCGCGGAAACCCATTCACATTAATGTTAAGTTCACACCGCGGAATTCGGCTCTCGGAGTTCCGCCCGTGGAATTCGGCTTGCGGAATTCCGCCCGTGGATTTCCGCGGGAATTCCGTAGTGTGAACATACCCTTAGAGAGAAAAAATAGGACTACATTTTCCCTCCTTCTCATAATAGTCTGCAATTTTAGTGCTAAACAGTACCTAAAAAAAAAAAAAAGTGCCCAACCCCCATCGTGCTCAGCTAACGTTAAAGAAACATATTTCCTTCTCGTGCTTTCCTGCCCCAAAGTAGTGAATTTAATAAAGAAATAAGAGCTTGGAACCATTTTTCTGATATCCATACAGTATAGAAACATAGAATGTGTCGGCAGATAAGAACCAATTGGCCCATCTAGTCTGCCCAATAATCTGAATCCTATCAATAGTCCCTGGCCCTATTTTATATGAAGGATAGCCTTATGCCTATCCCATGCATGTTTAAACTCCTTCACTGTATTTGCAGCGACTAGTGTTGCTCACGAATATTCGCAATTCAAATTTTAATCGCGAATATAGCATATTCGCGAATTTGCGAATATTGCAAATATAGCACTATATATTCATAATTACGAATATTCGCTTTTTTGCGCATATGTGGAAATTTGTGCGCATATGCGCAAATTTGCGAATATTGAGCCCTCCCTTCATTAATGGTATAGAGAACTGTGACTAGTGCATCAACTCTGTGATTTTTTGCCCAATAAAACCAATAGGCTAATTGTGGTCTATGGGGATCTCACTGCATGTAAGATAAGCAGGACCGTCTCGGCAGTACAGTGGGATGGGAAACCGTCACTGCTTCGAGTCCCAGGGTGGACAGTGTTACAGTGTTGTGGTTAAACTTTACTTTCCTGGAAAAGCTGCTGAGTTGCCCATAGCAACCAATCAAATTGCTTCTTTCATTTTTCAGAGGCCTATTCAAAAATGAAAGAAGCGATCTGATTGGTTGCTAAGTATATAGTAAACATTCATATATGTGGTCAATATATAGTATACATTCATATATATGGGGGTAAGTATATAGTATACATTCATATATATGGGGGTCAGTATATAGTATACATTCATATATATGGGGGTCAGTATATAGTATACATTCATATATATGGGGGTCAGTATATAGTATACATTCATATATATGGGGGTCAGTATATAGTATACATTCATATATATGGGGGTCAGTATATAGTATACATTCATATGTGTGGTCAGTATATAGTATACATTCATATATGGGGGTCAGTATATAGTATACATTCATATATATGGGGGTCAGTATATAGTATACATTCATATATATGGGGGTCAGTATATAGTATACATTCATATGTGTGGTCAGTATATAGTAAACATTCATATATATGGGGGTCAGTATATAGTATACATTCATATATATGGGGGTCAGTATATAGTATACATTCATATATATGGGGGTCAGTATATAGTATACATTCATATATATGGGGTCAGTATAAAGTATACATTCATATATATGGGGGTCAGTATATAGTATACATTCATATATGGGGGTTAGTATATAGTATACATTCATATATATGGGGTCAGTATATAGTATACATTCATATATATGTGGTCAGTATATAGTATACATTCATATATATGTGGTCAGTATATAGTATACATTCATATATATAGGGGTCAGTATATAATATACATTCATATATGGGGGTCAGTATATAGTATACATTCATATATACGGGGGTCAGTATATAGTATACATTCATATATATGTGGTCAGTATATAATATACATTCATATATATGGGGGTCAGTATATAGTATACATTCATATATATGGGGTTTCAGTATATAATATACATTCATATATATGGGGGTCAGTATATAGTATACATTCATATATATGGGGGTCAGTATATAATATACATTCATATATGGGGGTCAGTATATAGTATACATTCATATATACGGGGGTCAGTATATAGTATACATTCATATATACGGGGGTCAGTATATAGTATACATTCATATATATGGGGGTCAGTATATAGCAGTGATTCCCAACCGCGGTGCCGCGGCACACGTGTGTGCCGTTCAGCACTGCCCGTGGTGCCGCTGGATTTTGCCGTGATTTTTTTTATTTTTTACCATTATTTTTTTTTAAATGTCCCGCCCCGGCCTGACGGCGCAGGGGGGAAGGGAAGTCTGCGTGCGCACTGCGCACACAGCGTCCCCCTCTATCTCCTGCGTTTCCTGTGTTCCCCTCCGTCCCCTGCGTCTGCCGCGTGACCCGTGTTCCCCTCCTTCCCCATCTGTTCCCTGTGTCCCCCGCATCCCCCTCCTTCACTCTCCGTCTCCTGCGTCCCCCTCCGTCCCCCTCTCCCTTGCGGCGCAGTGAGCCGGATATGGTGCCCTGGGGCGGAACGAGCTGCACCAGCGCCGTACTCCCGTGCCTCCTGTGGAACTGCAAGCTGTGCGGGCCGGCTTGCTTAAGGTACCGTACCCTTTCCACCCCTCTGTTCACCTTCTCAACCCTGTCTAAATCCCCCCACCGTCACCCAGGTCCACACTCTACCCCTCCCCCCCGACCCCGTCACTCATGTCCACCCCCCCTGTCAGCCACGTCTGCCTTGTTTACCTCCCTGTCCATCTCTATCACCCATGTCCACCCCCCCCTGTCAGCCATATCTGCCTTGTTTACCTCCCTGTCCATCTCTATCACCCATGTAATCCCTCCCTGTCACCCATGTAATCCCTCCATGTCACCCATGTAATCCCCCCCTGTTATCCATGTCCACCCTCCCTGTCACCCATGTCCACCCTCCAGTCACCCATGTGCACCCCCCCAGTCACCCATGTCCACCCCCCAAGTCACCCATGTCCACCCCCCCAGTCACCCATGTCCACCCCCCCAGTCACCCATGTCCACCCCCCCAGTCACCCATGTCCACCCTCCCTGTCACCCATTTCCACCCTCCCTGTCACCCATTTCCACCCTCCCTGTCACCCATGTCCACCCTCCCTGTCACCCATATCCACCCCCCCAGTCACCCATGTCCACCCCCCCAGTCACCCATGTCCACCCCCCCGTCACCCATGTAATCCCTCCCTGTCACCCATGTAATCCCTCCCTGTCACCCATGTAATCCCCCCCTGTCACCCATGTCCACCCCCTCAGTCACCCATGTCCACCCCCTCAGTCACCCATGTAATCCCTCCCTGTCACCCATGTAATCCCTCCCTGTCACCCATATAATCCCTCCCTGTCACCCATGTAATCCCTCCCTGTCACCCATGTCCACCCCCCCTGTCACCCATATCCACCCCCCCTGTCACCCATGTCCACCCCCCCTATCACCCATGTCCACCCCCCCTGTCACCCATGTCCTTCCTCCCTGTCACCCATGTCCACCCTCCCTGTCACCCATGTCCACCCTCCCTGTCACCCATGTCATCCCTCCCCCGTCACCCATGTCATCCCTCCCCCGTCACCCATGTAATCCCTCCCCCGTCACCCATGTAATCCCCCCCGTCACCCATGTCCATCCCGTCACCCATGTCCACCCCCACTCTGTCACCCATGTCCACCCTCCTGTTCACCCATCTGTCCCTTTGTTACCCCAGTCCACCCTTCTCTGTCACTCCTGTCCCTCTTTTACCCCCTTGTCCACCCCTCTGACCCCCTGTCTCCCCTCTCCACCCTCCTGTCACCCATGTCCACCCCCTGTCCACCCCTCTGTCACCCCTATGCCCCCGTCAACCATGTTCACTCTTCTACACCCATCTATCACCCTTGTACACCTCTCTACACCCCTCTGACACCCATTTACACTTCTCTACAACCCTCTGTCACCCATGTACACCCATCTGTCACCCATGTACACTCCTCTGTACCCCTCTGCCACCCATGTACACTCCTCTACACACCTGTCACCCATGTACACCCCTCTGTCACCCATGTCCACCCCCCCTGTCACCCATGTCCACCCCCTCAGTCACCCATGTAATCCCTCCCTGTCACCCATGTAATCCCTCCCTGTCACCCATGTAATCCCTCCCTGTCACCCATGTAATCCCTCCCTGTCACCCATGTAATCCCTCCCTGTCACCCATGTCCAACGCCCCTGTCACCCATGTCCACCCTCCCTGTCACCCATGTCCACCCTCCCTGTCACCCATGTCCACCCTCCCTGTCACCCATGTAATCCCTCCCCCGTCACCCATGTAATCCCTCCCCCGTCACCCATGTAATCCTCCCCGTCACCCATGTCCACCCCCCGTCACCCATGTCCACCCCCCACTCTGTCACCCATGTCCACCCTCCTGTTCACCCATCTGTCCCTTTGTTACCCCAGTCCACCCCTCTGTCACTCCTGTCCCTCTATTACCCCCTTGTCCACCCCTCTGACCCCCTGTCTCCCCTCTCCACCCTCCTGTCACCCATGTCCACCCCCTGTCCACCCCTCTGTCACCCCTATGCCCCCGTCACCCATGTTCACTCTTCTACACCCATCTATCACCCTTGTACACTCCTCTACACCCCTCTGTCACCCATGTACACTCATAGGCGTGCGCACAGGGTGTGCCGGGTGTGGAGCAAAAGGGGCAGCTGCACCGGGCCCTGTAATTCCTGGGGGCCCAAAAGCAGCTCTCCCCTTTTGCCCCATAAAGCTGATAAAGGCTGGCGGGCCAGGCGTCAGGGGCCCGGCCAAAATGTTAGTAGGAGTGGGCGGGGGGGCGGGTTTGCGCCGCACGCTACCTTTTTATGTTCGCCGCCGCCGTCACTCATTCCCAGGCAGCCAGTACCGCAATGGCTGTCTGGGAGATGGTCACGTGACGTGACGTGTGGTGCAACGTCACGGGCGGCATCATAGAGAAGAGCGGAGCATAGAGAGTCTCCCGCTCCTCTCAGTCCCCACACGGCCGCTTCCAGGATCAAGGCCGCAGCAAGGGACCCACCGCCGGGGGTATCCTCCCCTCACTTGCATAATCTGATAATCCCCTCCCCCGTACGTATCCTGTACTGATCCTGAGTTATATCCTGTATTATTCTAAAGAGCTGTACTCACTATTCTGCTGGTGAGGTCACTATGTACATATATTACATTACTTATCCTGTACTGATCCTGAGTTATATCCTGTATTATTCTAAAGAGCTGTACTCACTATTCTGCTGGTGAGGTCACTGTGTACATACATTACTTATCCTGTACTGATCCTGAGTTATATCCTGTAAATCTTTTATTAGAAAAATACAAATCATAACAAAACATAAACCAGCACAACTTTGCCATAACGGAAAACAACAACATGAAATAACATAAACCCAAACTTTACATTTAAATAAAAGAACAAAAATCCTGCCTAACCGGCCAGCCCAGCTTTCCTACTAGAACTAGAAATATTATAACTACACCTTTCATAGCCAAACAACACACTCATAAGAAACATAAATATAGCACTATTTCGCTTTAACTCAAAACACCCAAACTCGGGAAAAATCATACATTACAAATAGAAAACACAACAAGCACTCACACTGCACACCATGTTTTTTTTTTTAAATAATAATAATAATTATAATAATAATAACAACACTATACCACACTCACACATGCACACATATATATCCATATATTAACTACATTTAACCAAGAAACCAAAAATAAATAAATAAATAAATTAAATTCAACTCAAAATACCCAAACTCGGGAAAATATCACAGAAAACACAATACACACATGCTTACACACATCTTTACTACATACTACATATATAAACCAAAGAAAATAAATCCACAACGGGATACTAAAGAAACATTACTACAAAAACAAAACTGGTTCGACTGCCATGTCTATCTCTACTATAAATACTATATACTTAAAAAAAAAAAAAAAAAAAAAAATTTTTTTTATAATAATATAACATTATACATACTATATACATAACTAACTATATACACTACTATGTACAATACTATACACAAACTATATACACCTATAAATAAACAGAAAACACACCTACAAATATAAAAGAACATTCTACAGTAAACTGACCCTTCACCCACACCACCCGCCCTCCTGTACATGGGTCAGAGTTTTTTCCATACAGTTCATAGTCCTCAATGTCCAGTCCACAACTGACCCATGCCAGGTCCACCAAAAGAAAAGACCACCACCACCCACAAATATACCCTCCCAACCTAGAACTCCTCCCAACCAACTTAACCATTACCAGCTTTAACATACATAAGCAAACAATACAACCCACTTTAGGCCCAAGTTCGGTGCCTGTAAGCCCTTCATAACCATAGCATCTGAAAACAAAACAAAAAGCTAGGGTGCACATGCATTAGCCCACCACCAGGAAGAAGGAAGGCAATCCTGATACATACAAAATGTATATTCTTTCCCTAACTGCACCCTACCTCTCACCCTACCATTATCCCTAAAGATAAACTGACCCTAGTTGACTCCAGCCGATGGAAGCGCCCACCCGGTTGTAGACCCTTATATTAAAGGGACAATGAAGCAGGAAATGGTCCATGCTTTCCAGCATGTCCCCGCACTCTTCTCGGGGACATCCCCGGTCATCAGATCTCCTGCACTTCAAATTGTCCCTCACATATAGCTTCCCCTGAAAGCAGCGCCAGGCCAAGTCCCAAAACTTCTGGGGGATCCTTTTCATATTTAAGAGATACAACCCCACCCTCAGATCCCGACCTGTGCAGTCCCTGAGCGCCAGAGGCTTCTGGAAGTGGGTCAACAGAACCCGTTTGTCAAGGAACTGCCTTGACTGGGTCCTGATCTCCCACACTCCCAGACCCCACCGACGTATCGCCTTCAGAGTCGGGGTAGCGTAAGCCGGAAGATGCCCATGGGGCGTACGGAGGTCCTTCACTTGCCCTCCTGTCTCCCATTCCTGGAAGAAAGGCCGAAACCATTCCCTGCAGGAGAGTACCCACGGAGGAGCCCTCTCTGACCAGAGGTTTGAAATGTTAGCTTTCAAGAAGGTGTTTGTTAAGAACACCACAGGGTTTACCATAGATAAACCCCCTAGTCTCCTTGTGCGGTACGGAACCTCTCTCTTGACTAGGTTCATCCTGTTCCCCCATAACAGTTGGAAAAACAGGCTGTAGATCCTAGTGTAGTAGGCATCTGGCAAGATACATACACTGCCAAGATAGATAAACAAGGGGAGCAGGATACGATTTGATCAGGTGTACCCTTTCCCTGAGGGTCATAGACCAACCCTTCCACTGATCCACCCTATGAGTGGCATCCTGTAGCTTACCATCCCAGTTTTTGGTGGGATAATCATCCTGGCCGAATGTGATGCCCTGAATTTTTGCTGAGTCTTGGGGCCCTGGGAGGGTGTCCGGGAGATCAAAAGTGGGATCTCCCCCTCCCAGCCAGAGACTTTCACACTTATCCCGGTTGATCTTAGACCCGGATGCCTCCGAGTAGCGTTCCACCTCCGACATCACCACATCGACCTCCTCTCTCGAGGACACGAAAATGGTGACATCATCAGCGTACGCCACCACTCTCTGGGCGACATCCAGTTCCGCCAGACTCATCCCGACTCCCGCCAACGGCCCACAATCTACCCTCCGGACGTAGGGATCAATTGCGAACACGTATAAAAGCGGGCTCAAAGGACAACCCTGACGGACTCCGGACCCCACCTCAAAAGAGCGGCCAGACCACCCGTTCACCAGCGGGAAACTCTCTGCCCCTGCATATAAGGTCTTAAGCCAATTAATAAAAGCACACGGTAAGCCATATCTCAGGAGGACGGACCAGAGGTACTCGTGGTTCACCCGATCAAATGCTTTGGCCTGATCCAGGGACAGCAAGTACCCCTTCCAGAGACCTGCACTACTCCGCTCCACTGCCTCCCGGACACCGAGAACAGCACTTAAGGTGCTTTGGCCTGGAACAGAGCAGTGCTGGGCCCCCGAAAGGAGCCGGGGTGCAAACTTCACCAGCCGATTAAACAGTATCTCTGCCAGAAGCTTCCTGTCCGTATTGAGAAGAGCTATGGGCCTCCAATTCTCAATATGGCTGGGATCTTTACCCTTTGAGAGAAGAATCAGGGCTGACCTCCTCATTGACTTCGGCAGAGTGCCCGAGGAGAGACACTCATTGAATACCTCAGTCAAGAGGGGAGCTAAAGACTCCTTAAAGGTCTTGTACCACTCGGATGTTAAGCCATCCGGACCTGGTGACTTTTTGGGGGCAAGCCCCTCAATCGCCAGTCTCACTTCCTCTTCCCTGATTTTTTTTGCCAAAACATCAAGAGAGGGGTCTACCCCTGGCTCAGGAATGGTTTCAGCCAGGAAAGCCGACATCCCGTCTCGATCTAGATCCTTCCTTCCCAAGAGATGCGAGTAGAAGGATCTGACGACCTCCAAGATCCCTGATCTGGACCGATTCAGAGATCCTGTACTATCAATCAGTCCTGAAATGACTTTACTACTCACTGACATCTTACAGTTTCTGTAAGGGTCGGGCGAGCGGTACTTCCCGAAATCCCTCTCAAAAACCAAAGATGCGTGCCTATCGTACTGACACCTCATCAGCAAGGACTTCACTCTGGAGATATCCTCCCGGCTACCTCCAGTCGAGACGAGAAGCTCGAGTTTCCTCCTCAGTCCCTGATACAGGCGATACCTATTCAGGGACCTGAGGCTCGAGAGCTGGCGGAAGAACCCCGCAACCCGCTTCTTGAATATCTCCCACCACTCTGACTTACTACTACATAGGCCCAGTAAAGGTACCTGACTCTGAAGAAAGTCCTCAAAGGACTGTCTTACCTCTGCTTCCTCCAGGAGGGACGAATTCAGCTTCCAATAACCTTTACCCATCCGAGGGGTCTCTGAAACATTCAGGGAAAACAAAATCATACAGTGATCGGAGAACTCCACCTCAACCACGGACACTGCAGAAGAGACAGCTTCCTCCTTCAAATAAAACCTGTCTATTCTAGACCTGCAGCTACCTCGATGATAGGTGAAACCCGCGTGGCCTGAGGGGCTCCGGATGTGGGCGTCCTCTAGGCGAGCTACCCTAACTATGCTATTGAGAGCTATGCTATCATAAGCCAACCGATCATTGGAGCCTCTCCTATCTTGGGACCTTTTGACAGTATTGAAATCCCCTCCAAAGATCACCTGTCGGCTTGTAAAAAGAAAGGGCTTAATCCTCATAAAGAGATCTTTGCGGCCCCACTTGGTTTGTGGGGCGTAGATGTTAATAAGCCGGAGCTCTTGCCCCTTCATGAGGACATCTAAGATCAGGCACCTCCCCATTTCTAACTCAATAACCCGTCTGCATTCAACAGGAGCGGTAAAAAGGACCGCCACCCCACTATACGGCTCAGCCGCAAGAGACCAGTGGGAGGGGCCACGCCTCCACTCTCTCCTGGCTTTTACCAGAGAGGCAAGATCTGACAACCTGGTCTCCTGCAGATACAAAATATCGGCTTCAACACGGCCGAGAAAATCAAAGGCTGCGAATCTAGCCGTATCAGACTTTATACTGGCACAGTTAATAGATGCCAGTGTCAATGGGGTGAGTGCCGCCATCATGGGTGATTGAGATAGACGGCCCTAACCCCCTCATTTTTGTTTCTTCTTTACCCCCTCATCCCCAGATGAGGAGGCTTCCTTGTCTTTGGACCGTTTTTTTGATTCTGACTGGTCCATTTTATAATCCCCATCTCCGCCTGGCTCCGATTTGGCCCCATCCCCTGCGGAAATTGCCCCATCAGGACAGGGCCCAGTTCCCCCTGGAGGCTCCCCCACTTCAGGCACCCCATCCCTGACCCCCCCCCCTTCAAGGAGGGGGAGGAGATGTCTTCAAGGACAGAGTACCGGTTAGACAGATCAATCAGAGGGGGGCAGGTAAGCTTCCGCTTGGGACCTGGTCCGCAGCACGGGGACTAGAGGGCTCCGACCTCTTCTTTCTCCCTTTACTGCCCTTCTTTTTTGGCCTCTCTTCACCCTCCTCATCCACACTTTCACAGTGGGAGGAATCGGAAAGATCGGCCTTGCTGCCCTCTTCTTTACAGATTCTCCCCATTTCCTCTTCCAGCACATTCTCCCCCAGGGTCTCAGCAGTTTCAGGACTAACCTCAGGAGCAGGGCCAGAAGCTACCCCTGCCACATGGGAACTCTCCAGTTCCCTGCTCCTTCTCCGATTAGCCTCCCGCCTCAGCCTGGCGGGACTTTTCCTCTTCACTGACCCTGTTGCACCTTCACCCGCACCCGTGCCCTCCCCAGCTGAGGCAACGTTACTGCTCTCCCCAGCCAAGGTGACCGTCGCACGGGCAAAGGCGCTAGGACAACGGCTGAAAGGGTGTCCTAAGACACCACACAGATGACACCTGATCTGCCTACAGGATGCGGCAAGATGACCTACCCCACCGCACAGTGCACAGACCTGCACGGTACAGGCTGCGCTAAAGTGAGTGGGGCTGCCACACCTGTGACAGACCTTGGGCTGCCCCTGGTAGAAAACTTGGATTCTGTCTCTCCCAAGAAAAGCAGCTGATGGGATGTGGGCAACAGTGCTCCCCGAACGCTTCAGTTTGACGGAAAACGTCCAGGCCCCAGACCAGATCCCATGTTCGTCATAGTTCTTTTTTGGCATGTCCGTCACATCCCCATATCGGCTAAGCCAGGTCATAATGTCATAGCAAGATAGTGACTCGTTACGTGTCAAAACGGTCACTTTCTTGGCCAGATTCTGACGGGATATCGCCTTTACGGCGAAATCACGCCAGCCGGGCTCGCTTTTCACCACCTCATAATTCGACCAGAAAAGTTCCAGACCCTCTGGCCGAACAAAGCTGATGTCAAACTCGGAAGTACCATAGGGGTGGATCAGGGCAAAGATGTCACTTTCCCTGAATTCCATCCGGAGGAGGAGCTCAACCACCTTACCCCGAGGCGGACGCGCATCTTCGCCCCTCCACACTAAACGGACCACATTCCTACGGCCACTTTCCTGGCCGGATGTCGGGAGGGACCAGACCACCTCCCCGTTTTGTTCTCGGAAGGCGCCTAAGCCATGTCTTTCTATCCAAAAAGACAGGTCAACCTCACCCCTCCCCTCTACATGGATTGACCTGTCTCCCCTACGTAGAGCCTCCAGGAGGCGCTGTTGCAAGTGACCCCCAGAGCCAGACGGAGATGGGGATCCCCCTGATCCCCCGGCAGTGACGCTGGCATAGCTTCTCTGAGAAGCAGCCACTACCGGGGGGGGCAGTCGAACCAGGAACTGACCCAGAGGCCAAACCTGGACCCTTATTCTTAACAGCCATAACACCTCTCTCTGTCATTCCACTACCACTCCTCACCTGTATTTCACTAGCACCCCTCTCTTGGACTACACTTGCACCCCTCTCTTGCACTCCTCTTGCACCCCTCTCTTGCACACTACTTGCACCCCTCTCTTGCACACTACTTGCACCCCCCTCATCAACACTGCTACCACAACTCCTCCCATGCACACCACTATAACTCACATTCTGCACATTACCATTTTTATTCACATTTTTCCTTTCACTTTCACTCTTGCGTTCACTCTCCCTTGGAGTGTTACAGACTGGGCTGGCTGGGTCTTTTGCTTCATGTTTAAGGGTTGCCGGTTTCAGGATTGGTGCTGCATAGTTCTTTCTTCCTGTGTCTTTGGGTGCAGACACAGGCTCCGCCTCTGAAATGGGTGGCCACTCCCCCTCACAAAAAGACTGTCCCTCCGGACTAACTCCCGCTACAGCTGATGTGCAGGGAACCTCCCACTTTATAGCGGAGTGCCCCCTGGCGCCAGAACCAGTATCAACCACGCCACCTAGGGGACCGCCCCCTGAACCAACAAGGTCCAGCACCCGGACACTCCCCCCCCCCCTCACAGGAGAGTGCCCTGCGGTGCCAGGACCTGTACCGCCCACTTCAACCAGGGGACCGCCCCCCGAACGGGTGAATCTGCCGCCATTTTCCGGTGCCTGGACACCCTCCCCCCTCACAGGAGGGTGCCCTTTTTTTTCTATAGCACCCGCGGCCATTTTGGGTGCGCTACTGTATCCCCCATGCTGGCCCCGCTCCACTACAGAAACGGGGTCTGGCAGATTGGGGGACCCAGCACCCTTTTCAGCCGACCCAGACTGCTGGAAGGGAGAAAAGACAAACTTAACTCCTTGTGTCTTCTTCCTCTTCTTGCCCTTTCCTTTCTTCTTCTTCTTTCCCTTCTCCTCTGGGCCCAAATCATCCCCGAAGGAAAAGTTTTCCAGACGGGTGGGGGACTCCTGCATAACAATTGCCCGCAGGAGACCCCCATCTGCCAAGCCGCTTCCATCACTGCAGTCACTGCCGTCATCATCATCATCATCCTCCTCACTGGAGGGAGGTAAGGCCACCTGAGCCGGGTTTACATAGTCCTCACTGAGGGTAAGTGGGGGGTCTGGGGTAACAGTAGTGGTGGTACACACAGGTCCAGTATCCATATCCCCCTCACTCTAATCCCCCTCCTCACCTCCCTCCATCTCTTCCTCCTCACTCTGGCAGTCATCTTGGTTACTCACTTGTCCTGAGACCTTCATGCTGGAGAAACGATCCTTGTTCACAAGTCTCTCGCTGAGTATACCACCTCCCTCCACAATGTCCGATCTCAGCCTCACAATCTCATCCACCTGTTTCTTCAGAGCTCTCACCTTGGTGGAAAATGCTGCCCTCTTGGTCTTTGCTGCATTGTTTGCTTGGTAGCTGGAGGGGCAAGCTGTGCATAACTAGCTTGCCCCCTGACTGGTGAGCAGTTAAGGGGTTAAGAAATATACAGGCAATGTTTTTTAGCCCCCTCCCCCGCCTGTAAAAACTTGTTGCTAACTATAGTGGTATGTCCCATGGGTGGGGGGGAAGGAGTGCACCAATCAGGGGTCTAATAGTTTCCCGGGCTTTCAGGGGCCCTCCCCTGGGTATTTATAGCTGTGGTGCCTCCCTTTCCCCCTCAATCTGCCCAGGACCCGGAGTTTTGACTGCTGGCTGGTATGTGTCTGCCCCTTATTTGTGGCCTGGATGGAGCAGATGGGTGAGGGCTGGCATGCTCCCTTGTGGCTGAGCTGGCCTCCCCTCCTGTTGCACCCTTGGCGGGTTCAGGAGGCTGGCGGACCTCTTATCAGTCCTGCCCTCCTTTCCCACTGTAATCCCTTTGAGCCCTGTCCCGTTCTTTTGCCCTCTCCCCTGCCTGTACTTTGATCCCTCTCTCCTGGGTGCTCCTGGAGCAGGCTCTGATTACCTACTTGCCCCGTCCGTCTCTTTTTTCCCCCCTGTTGCGGTCCCCTTCGTCTGCCTCCCCCCCCCCCTGTTGCGGTCCTTACCATAACCCCCCCTCCCGCCTGTTTGTCCCCTCCGCTCTGGAGGTGGCGGCCCCTGGGTGGCTGCTGCTGTTTTAACCCCCTTTAACGTTTGCGCAAATGGACGTTTATTAACGTCCATTTGCGCGTCCCCAGCTATAATCCGCGCTCACATAGTGAGCGCGCATTATAGCTGTTGGGTCCCAGTTGCTATTAGCGACCAGGACCCCTGATAATGCCGGACATCGCCGATCTGGCAGATGTCCGGCATCACCTTTTCAGACGCGGCGATCAAAGTCATCGCCGCGTCTGAAAATGTAATTGAACGCATCCCGGCTGCTCAGCGGGCTGATTGGGACCATCGCGATAAAATCGCGATGTCCCGATCAGCTGGGACGCAGCAGGAGGGTCACTCACCTGCCTCCTGCGCGTCCGCTCCTCAATTGATTGCTCCAAGCCTGAAATTCAGGCTTGAGCAATCAATCATTGATAACACCGATCATTGCCATGTTACTACATGGCAAGTGATCGGTGTCAGGTTCAGTGTGTGCAGTGTTATAGCTCCTAGGGGAGCTATAGCATTGCAAAAAAAAAAACAAAAAAAACTGTTGAAGTATTTGAATAGTTAAGTTAATAAAGATCTTTTAACCCTTGCAATTTTACACGTTTGATCACCCCCCTTTTCCCCATCATAAAATAAAATAAAAAATAAAAATTAATAATAAAAAAAAAAAAGAAAAAGAAAAGAAAAGAAAAATACCATAATAGTAATGATAAAAAATTAAAATCTATAAATAAAATAATAATACATAAAATACTGTATATTACAACAACATACACATGTGTGGTATCGCCACGTGCCTACATGTCCGTAGTATAAAAAAATAAATAAATTAATTAATTAATTAAAAAAATTAATTAATAAATATAGTCATTTAAGGCGCTCCGTCTATGGCGTACGTGTATAATATAAAAAAAAAAAAAAAAAAAAACATTACAAATTTATTAATTAATGAATAAAATACATAAATAAGTAATATTACTTGAATAAATAAATTTCACAGTCCAAAATAGCGTATTTTTGACCCCTTTTTATACCGTAAATATGAAAAACAGCGATCTCAAACTCTGATCGAAACGACAATGGTACTGCGGACAGCTTCAGATCACAACGCCAACTATATGAGCACTCATACCGTCCCCACTCCATTGCCCGGCTCCTTACCCCCACCACACTAGCACTCCCCCCCTGCCCACTGCTGCTGCTGCCCCTCCCCCTTTTTCCTCGTGCTCTTCCAGTGCTCCCCATGGTTCTTGCATCCATTGCGCCCCCCCCACGCCTCCCCATCACCTCTCTGCCCCGAGTTCCCAACCCCCCCCTTCCCCCACTGCTGCCACTGCTGTCCTCCTTCCTCCTGCCTCTCCAATGCCCCCCGTGGAGGGGTAGGGAGTGCTCCCCTGATTTCGTGTTGCTCTTCCCCCCTCTGGGGCCGGATGGGGGCATAGACGTATTTGTCGCCGCTCTCGCTCTGGTCCTGGGGGGCGGCACAGGCGGTGTTTTTTGGGCCTTCTGTTCACCTGCGGGGAGTAGGTGTTTCGGTTCTTCCCGCAGGGTTCTCCCTCGGAGTCCTCTACTGCTGTTTTCCCGGCGTGGTTTCCGGCGCCGTTCCGTGCGGCGGCCGAGTGCCCGCGACCCGGCGGTCTCCAGCGTGCCTTGTCCCACGCCTGCGGCGGTGGTGAAGTGGTTCCTCCCTCTGTTGTGCTTCTCCATTTTCTGGAATTGGTGAGTCTTCTGATGTGGGGCTTTGCCCCTTCCCTGGTTTGTGTGCTTATTGCTACGTCTGTGTAGTGTTCGTCCTTTTGTTCCCGTGTGTTTGTTGAGTTTGGGTCTCGGATATGGGTGTATATCTGTGTTGGTCTCTGGTTGTGAGTTGGGTACGTCTCTTCTTGACGGGGTGCTTTGGTAGGGTATCATTTTCTGCGGTGCGCGCTTGGGTGTGTGGTCTTTTGGCCTTACGCTCTAGGTGGCCGGGGTTTTGCTGACTTAGCTCCCGTAGGCATGTTCCTTTTCCTGAATCGGTGGCTGCCACCCAGTCACGGTTTTGTTTCTTTGGGTTTTCTCCCCCTTTGTTTGGTTTATCTCTCCATCTTAAGTTGTAGTCTCTCTCCGCTGCTCCATTGTCCTAGTATATTTGTCTGCTGTTTTTTCCTGTTTCGCCCAATCTCATGTAGGCATGGGACTCCTGTATGTCGTGCTGGGTGCTTTGGCTGATGTGGCGGAGGGTAGGTTTCGCTTGAGTCTCTGGGGGTAGGTTTTGCTTGTGTCTCCGTTTGTCTTGCCTGTGTGGTTTCTTCTGTTCGTGGTGGTATTCCGGAGGGTGATTCTCCTGTGCTCTACACTTGTTGGGGTGTGGTTTGTTGCTGCAAGGCTGACATGCAAATTTGTGAAGCGTCCATATTTTGTGCTCGCTTCGGCAGCATGTATGTTAAAATTGGAACGATTTTGAGGAGATTAGCATGTCTTCCGCATGCCTTGTTGGCCTTGGTTTGCTGCTTTCCTATGGTCAGGGAGTAATTGCGTTTTCTCTGTTTTGGTTTCTTCAGGGCTCGCTATGTGCCCCGGTTCCGGTCCTTGCTGGTTTACTGAATGTTCCACGTGGAATGTGGTTCAGGGCGGAGTTTTTTCCTGCAGGTTGTCTCTGGCCGCCGAGGGTGTGTGGTATCTGTGCCCCCGCATATGTGCCCCTGGTGCACTAAGGGCTGACGTTCCGGTTGGTTGGGTTTTTTTCAGGCGTGATGCAGTGGACAGGCCTGCTTTCAGTCCCCCGTTGCAGCTCATGGAGAGCTCGCTCTGTTCCCGGGTGTGGCTGGTTTGGTTGGTTGTTGGTGTGGTGTTTTGGTTTTCCAGTGGTGCTGCAGGGTGGTTTACTACTGGGTGTCTTGGTAGTCAGTGGGTTTCTGCCATGCTTGGGTTTTTTGTTTGCGCTTTTTCCTTTGGTGTTGGTTGTGGGACTTTGGGTGCTTGCTTCGGCAGTTCATGTTCTAGGATTGTAACGGTACTGTGTGGGTTGGCGTGGCCCCTGTGCTTGATTGCGCTATAATTTGGTGATGCTTTTCTTTTTTGGGTGTGATTTGAGTGATCGGGGGCGTTTTGTCGGTCTGACATTTGGGGCGTTGTCACTGTTATTATTTCTTTCTTTCGGCTTTCTTCCTGCGCTCGGCTTGTTGCACCTAGTGCTTCGCTGTTTGGAGATAAGGTTTATTTTGCGGCTGTACTCCCTGGGGTCGGTATTGGGTGTTGACGCTTTGTCCCGTTCTCTGGCAGTGGTTCCGGAGGTTGCTCCCTCGGGTGGAGTCGGAAGGTTTGCTCATGTGGCTGTGGAATGGGAGACCACCTCGGGTTCGGGTCCCGGGGTAGGACTGAGTGATACAGTTGTGGTTAAATTTTCGGCCTGTGGGTCATCGTGGAGATTGGTGTATTTCTTGGTCCGCTTTAGTGGCTCCTGCGACTTGGTCGCACTCACGGTGAGGCGCTTGCGAGTAGTTGGGGTTGGTGTGGAGGCCGGGATGTCTACAGTCAAGGAGGGTCCCGAAGGTTCCAAGTGTGTCTGTGGATAGGGGTTTTGTTTTTTGTACCTACAAGGTTCTGCTGTTTGACTTCCTATTTCGTTTTGATAGGCTGTGATAAAATAAGTTAACTGCTGTGTCTCCTATCCAAGGACGTTCGAGATTTGGGCTGTATTCTGCATGTATCCAATTAACATTCTTAGTATGTGACGCTGGGTATCTTCACCTGTTCATGTGAATCACCTACTACTCAGTGCAAAAAAAAAAAAAAAAAAAAAAAAAAAAGGGTGCTTTCCCACTGTGCTGCGATCCAGTGGGGTGAGGTTGCCGCATGACGGGGGGTGATTTTTCTTTTCTGCTTTGCGGTTGGTGGGATGTTGGTGTATACCTAGGGGCTGGGCCCGTGAGCGGGTGGCCTTGCTGTCGGCGACCATTTTTTCCTATCAGTTTTTGGGTCGCTTGGTGGCGGCTGTGGGTCGGATTTTTGGTTGTCGCTTTTGCGTCGTTTTTTCTGATCCGAGGTTTTGCGCTGGCTTTTTTCGGGGCTAGGTGGATGGGGCACTTTCTTTCTCCTCGTCTCCTTCCATGACACTTGGGTGTCTGATGTGTTTTTTGGGTGCCTATTTTGTGCGTTTTCAGGTCCGTCGGTCCGAGATTGCTTAGGCGATCTGGGACACACAGCTTGTGCTGCATGAGGGTCCACGAATGACTGTTTTTTCCTGTTGTCGTCCTATTGTTGATTGGACTGCGGTGGGGGCCTCCCCCCCCACCTCTTTTTCTTTTATGCTCCCCGCCCTCGATTGTCTGTTTTGGGTTTTGGCTTCTCTTTGTAGGAGGGGGTGTTGTGAGTTTGGGATTCGCTCTCTTTTTGTGTTGGTGTCGGCGGAGAGGGCTCAGTTTCCGGAGAGGGTAGCGCAGCGCGTGGGGCGCGGGCGATCTGCTTGTTGCGTTGCTATTTTTGCCCAGTTTGATGTTTCCCACATGTGTTTTTGTTTTGCGAGCGGCTTTCCGCAAGGTGGTGCGAGTGCTGCGGCACTCTTCGGTGTATGGGCGAGTCTGAGAAATGAGTTCACACAAGAGTTAGTGAATACAAAAAAAATAAAAATTACAAAAAATAAAATAAAATGCAAAAACATAGGACCTGGCGGCAGGTACCTCGGATTTCCTGGAGAGGTTATGTGTTGGGAGAATTTCCTGGAGAGGAAATGTGTTGGGCGACTTTCCTGGAGAGGAAATGTGTTGGGTGTGTTCGGGGGGCTGAGTTGGCCCCAGGTGTTGGCTATCCAGTATCTCTTGGGTGGACGGTGAAAGTGGGGTCAACCCGGGGTAGACCTCCACACAGGACAGTGTGGCAGCACCTCTTGGGTTGGCAAGAAGCCAATCGGTGTCTTTGTTACAGTTAAATTGTTATTTATATAAGTAATTTTATAAATAAAGCTGTGGCCGATCCCCACCCACGGAAAAGTTGAATTGTTGTTGTGTCAGTTATTATTTAATTAATTATTGTAGTAAGGGGGAGGGGTAGTTATAGCCAGCTCGGAGCTAATTGGGTCTCAACAGTCTGGAGGGGCAAGCTGTGCATAACTAGCTTGCCCCCTGACTGGTGAGCAGTTAAGGGGTTAAGAAATATACAGGCAATGTTTTTTAGCCCCCTCCCCCGCCTGTAAAAACTTGTTGCTAACTATAGTGGTATGTCCCATGGGTGGGGGGGAAGGAGTGCACCAATCAGGGGTCTAATAGTTTCCCGGGCTTTCAAAGGCCCTCCCCTGGGTATTTATAGCTGTGGTGCCTCCCTTCCCCCCTCAATCTGCCCAGGACCCGGAGTTTTGCCCTCCCTCCCTCCCTTTTTGTATCTCTGTTTATTGTAAGTCACAGCTTGGCGGTAAGAAGACGGTGAAAGCGGGGTCAACCCGGGGTAGACCTCCACACAGGATAGTGTGGCAGCACCTCTCGGGTTGGCAAGAAGCCAATCGGTGTCTTTGTTACAGTTAAATTGTTATTTATATAAGTAATTTTATAAATAAAGCTGTGGCCGATCCCCACCCACGGAAAAGTTGAATTGTTGTTGTGTCAGTTATTATTTAATTAATTATTGTAGTAAGGGGGAGGGGTAGTTATAGCCTGCTCGGAGCTAATTGGGTCTCAACAGTCTTGCAAACTTCAGCTCCTCTCTGAGGCCTCTTAGTTGTTTTCCGAGCTGTTCATACTGAGCCATCTTGGCCTGGATTTTGGACCCAAAGCTGGCCAGGGATTCTTTGGGCCCCTTTACCCCCCATTGCTGGGGTTCTGAGGAAACAGGCTGGATATGGGGATATGATAAACGTATATAAGTATATTAATGGCCCATACAAAAAATATGGAGAAAAACTGTTCCAGGTTAAACCCCCCCAAAGGACGAGGGGGCACTCCCTCCGTCTGGAAAAGAAAAGGTTTAGTCTAAAGGGGCGGCACGCCTTCTTTACCGTGAGGACTGTGAATTTATGGAACGGTCTACCTCAGGAACTGGTCACAGCAGGAACAATTAACAGCTTTAAAACAGGGTTAGATACATTCCTGGAACAAAATAACATTAAAGCTTATGCAGAATTATAAAACTACATCCCTTTCCCTTATCCCCTTACATCCTTACCTTCAATCCCCTGGTTGGACTTGATGGACGTATGTCTTTTTTCAACCATCAACCATACTAACTATGTAACTTTGTAACTATGTAACTATGATGCAGACTTTCCACTCCGCTGCCTGGATGAGCTTCTGCTGGAAGCTTTGCAGCTCCCAGCTGAGGTCGGGGGAGGGGGCCCCACATGGCTGTGGACCCTGGTGGATCTCCTCACCCCATCCTGACTACTGGCTGTTGCATTTTCCTTTGCACACCCCGCCAGCCGAGAACGGGGGGGGGGGTGCAAGATGAAGCCCCAGCTTCCCGGGGCTCAATAGCAGGAAAACCTACCCAGGTGTCTGCCACACACCTGGGGAGGGGTGGAAGAAAATCACTGCTTCTCTGGGAAACTCTGGAGCTCAGCAGAACACACCTTCTCTCCAGAGCTGTACTCACTATTCTGCTGGTGAGGTCACTGTGTACATACATTACATTACTGATCCTGTACTGATCCCGAGTGTGTGTGGGATGGGGGTGGGGGACCGGGGGGCCCCCCAAAAAAATTGCTTGCCCAGGGTCCAATCAAAATTAAAGACAGCCCTGTCCATTATACATACACTGTACAGCAATCATACATCCATTATACATACACTGTGTCTGTGACTGTACAACAATCATACATCCAATCCATTATTAATGGATTGGATGTATGATTGCTGTACAGTCACAGTGTATGTATAATGGAGGTATGATTGCTGTACAGTGTATGTATAATAGAGGTATGCTTGCTGTACAGTGTATGTATAATGGAGGTATGATTGCTATACAGTGTATGTATAATGGAGGTATGCTTGCTGTACAGTGTATGTATAATGGAGGTATGCTTGCTGTACAGTGTATGTATAATGGAGGTATGCTTGCTGTATAGTGTATGTATAATGGATGTATGATTGCTGTACAGTCAGTGTATGTATAATGGAGGTATGCTTGCTGTTCAGTCACAGTGTATGTATAATGGATGTATGATTGCTGTACAGTCACAGTGTATGTATAATGGATGTATGATTGCTGTACAGTTTATGTATAATGGAGGTATGCTTGCTGTACAGTGTATGTATGATGGATGTATGATTGCTGTACAGTCACAGTGTATGTATAATGGAGGTATGCTTGCTGTACAGTGTATGTATAATGGAGGTATGCTTGCTGTACAGTGTATGTATAATGGAGGTATGATTGCTGTACAGTGTATGTATAATGGAGGTATGCTTGCTGTACAGTGTATGTATAATGGATGTATGATTGCTGTACAGTGTATGTATAATGGATGTATGATTGCTGTACAGTCACAGGGTATGTATAATGGAGGTATGCTTGCTGTACAGTGTATGTATAATGGATGTATGATTGCTGTACAGTCACAGTGTATGTATAATGGAGGTACGCTTGCTGTACAGTGTATGTATAATGGATGTTTGATTGCTACACAGTCAGTGTATGTATAATGGATGTATGATTGCTGTACAGTCAGTGTATGTATAATGGATGTATGATTGCTGTACAGTGTATGTATAATGGATGTATGATTGCTGCACAGTGTATGTATAATGGAGGTATGCTTGCTGAACAGTGTATGTATAATGGAGGTATGATTGCTGTACAGTGTATGTATAATGGATGTATGATTGCTGTACAGTGTATGTATAATGGATGTATGATTGCTGTACAGTGTATGTATAATGGATGTATGATTGCTGTACAGTGTATGTATAATGAATGTATGATTGCTGTACAGTGTATGTATAATGAATGTATGATTGCTGTACAGTGTATGTATAATGGATGTATGATTGCTGTACAGTGTATGTATAATGAATGTATGATTGCTGTACAGTGTATGTATAATGGAGGTATGCTTGCTGTACAGTGTATGTATAATGGATGTATGATTGCTGTACAGTGTATGTATAATGGATGTATGATTGCTGTACGATGTATGTATAATGGATGTATGATTGCTGTACAGTGTATGTATAATGAATGTATGATTGCTGTACAGTGTATGTATAATGGAGGTATGCTTGCTGTACAGTGTATGTATAATGGATGTATGATTGCTGTACAGTGTATGTATAATGGAGGTATGCTTGCTGTACAGTGTATGTATAATGGAGGCATGCTTGCTGTACAGTGTATGTATAATGAATGTATGATTGCTGTACAGTGTATGTATACTGAATGTATGATTGCTGTACAGTGTATGTATGATGGAGGTATGCTTGCTGTACAGTGTATGTATAATGGATGTATGATTGCTGTACAGACACAGTGTATGTATAATGGATGTAGGATTGCTGTACAGTGTATGTATAATGAATGTATGATTGCTGTACAGTGTATGTATAATGGATGTATGATTGCTGTACAGTCACTGTGTATGTATTATGAATGTATGCTTGCTGTACAGTGTATGTATAATGGATGTATGATTGCTGTACAGTGTATGTATAATGGATGTATGATTGCTGTACAGTGTATGAATAATGGATTTATGATTGCTGTACAGTGTATGAATAATGGATGTATGATTGCTGTACACTGTATGTATAATGGAGGTATGCTTGCTGTACAGTGTATGTATAATGGAGGTATGATTGTTGTACAGTGTATGTATAATGGATTTATGATTGCTGTACAGTGTATGTATAATGGATGTATGATTGCTGTACAGTGTATGTATAATGGATGTATGATTGCTGTACAGTGTATGTATAATGGAGGTATGATTGCTGTACAGTGTATGTATAATGGATGTATGATTGCTGTACAGTGTATGTATACTGAATGTATGATTGCTGTACAGTGTATGTATACTGAATGTATGATTGCTGTACAGTGTATGTATAATGGATGTATGATTGCTGTACAGTGTATGTATAATAAATGTATGATTGCTGTACAGTGTATGTATAATGGAGGTATGCTTGCTGTACAGTGTATGTATAATGGATGTATGATTGCTGTACAGTGTATGTATAATGAATGTATGATTGCTGTACAGTGTATGTATAATAGAGGTACGATTGCTGTACAGTGTATGTATAATGAATGTATGATTGCTGTACAGTGTATGTATAATGGATGTATGATTGCTGTACAGTGTATGTATAATGGAGGTATGCTTGCTGTACAGTGTATGTATAATGGATGTATGATTGCTGTACAGTGTATGTATAATGGAGGTATGCTTGCTGTACAGTGTATGTATAATGGAGGTATGCTTGCTGTACAGTGTATGTATAATGGATGTATGATTGCTGTACAGTGTATGTATACTGAATGTATGATTGCTGTACAGTGTATGTATAATGGAGGTATGCTTGCTGTACAGTGTATGTATAATGGATGTATGATTGCTGTACAGTGTATGTATAATGGAGGTATGATTGCTGTACAGTGTATGTATAATGAATGTGTGATTGCTGTACAGTGTATGTATAATGGAGGTATGATTGCTGTACAGTGTATGTATAATGGATGTATGATTGCTGTACAGTGTATGTATAATGGATGTATGATTGCTGTACAGTGTATGTATAATGGAGGTATGATTGCTGTACAGTGTATGTATAATGAATGTATGATTTCTGTACAGTGTATGTATAATGGAGGTATAATTGCTGTACAGTGTATGTATAATGGAGGTATGATTGCTGTACAGTGTATGTATAATGGAGGTATGCTTGCTGTACAGTGTATGTATAATGGATGTATGATTGCTGTACAGTGTATGTATACTGAATGTATGCTTGCTGTACAGTGTATGTATAATGGAGGTATGATTGCTGTACAGTGTATGTATAATGAATGTATGATTGCTGTACAGTGTATGTATAATGGAGGTATGATTGCTGTACAGTGTATGTATAATGGAGGTATGGTTGCTGTACAGTGTATGTATAATGGATGTATGATTGCTGTACAGTGTATGTATAATGGATGTATGATTGCTGTACAGTGTATGTATAATGGAGGTATGATTGCTGTACAGTGTATGTATAATGAATGTATGATTTCTGTACAGTGTATGTATAATGGAGGTATGATTGCTGTACAGTGTATGTATAATGGAGGTATGATTGCTGTACAGTGTATGTATAATGGAGGTATGCTTGCTGTACAGTCACAGTGTATTTATAATGGATGTATGATTGCTGTACAGTGTATGTATAATGGAGGTATGCTTGCTGTACAGTGTATGTATAGTGGATGTATGATTGCTGTACAGTCACAGTTTATGTATAATGGAGGTATGCTTGCTGTACAGTGTATGTATAATGGAGGTATGATTGCTGTACAGTGTATGTATAATGGAGGTATGATTGCTGTACAGTGTATGTATAATGGAGGTGTGATTGCTGTACAGTGTATGTATAATGGAGGTATGATTGCTGTACAGTGTATGTATAATCGAGGTATGCTTGCTGTACAGTGTATGTATAATGGATGTATGATTGCTGTACAGTGTATGTATAATGGATGTATGATTGCTGTACAGTCACAGTGTATGTATAATGGAGGTATGCTTGCTGTACAGTGTATGTATAATGGATGTATGATTGCTGTACAGTGTATGTATAATGGATGTATGATTGCTGTACAGTGTATGTATAATGGATGTATGATTGCTGTACAGACACAGTGAATGTATAATGGATGTATGATTGCTGTACAGTGTATGTATAATGAATGTATGATTGCTGTACAGTGTATGTATAATGGATATATGATTGCTGTACAGTCACAGTGTATGTATAATGAATGTATGCTTGCTGTACAGTGTATGTATAATGGATGTATGATTGCTGTACAGTGTATGTATAATGAATGTATGATTGCTGTACAGTGTATGTATAATGGAGGTATGCTTGCTGTACAGTGTATGTATAATGGATGTATGATTGCTGTACAGTGTATGTATAATGAATGTATGATTGCTGTACAGTGTATGTATAATAGAGGTATGATTGCTGTACAGTGTATGTATAATGAATGTATGATTGCTGTACAGTGTATGTATAATGGAGGTATGCTTGCTGTACAGTGTATGTATAATGGATGTATGATTGCTGTACAGTGTATGTATAATGAATGTATGATTGCTGTACAGTGTATGTATAATGGATGTATGATTGCTGGACAGTGTATGTATAATGAATGTATGATTGCTGTACAGTGTATGTATTATGGAGGTATGCTTGCTGTACAGTGTATGTATAATGGAGGTATGCTTGCTGTACAGTGTATGTATAATGGATGTATGATTGCTGTACAGTGTATGTATACTGAATGTATGATTGCTGTACAGTGTATGTATAATGGAGGTATGCTTGCTGTACAGTGTATGTATAATGGATGTATGATTGCTGTACAGTGTATGTATAATGGAGGTATGCTTGCTGTACAGTGTATGTATAATGGATGTATGATTGCTGTACAGTGTATGTATAATAGAGGTACGATTGCTGTACAGTGTATGTATAATGAATGTATGATTTCTGTACAGTGTATGTATAATGTAGGTATAATTGCTGTACAGTGTATGTATAATGGAGGTATGATTGCTGTACAGTGTATGTATAATGGATGTATGATTGCTGTACAGTGTATGTATACTGAATGTATGATTGCTGTACAGTGTATGTATACTGAATGTATGATTGCTGTACAGTGTATGTATAATGGAGGTATGCTTGCTGTACAGTGTATGTATAATGTATGTATGATTGCTGTACAGTGTATGTATAATGAATGTATGATTGCTGTACAGTGTATGTATAATGGAGGTATGATTGCTGTACAGTGTATGTATAATGAATGTATGATTGCTGTACAGTGTATGTATAATGGAGGTATGGTTGCTGTACAGTGTATGTATAATGGATGTATGATTGCTGTACAGTGTATGTATAATGGATGTATGATTGCTGTACAGTGTATGTATAATGGAGGTATGATTGCTGTACAGTGTATGTATAATGAATGTATGATTTCTGTACAGTGTATGTATAATGGAGGTATGATTGCTGTACAGTGTATGTATAATGGAGGTATGATTGCTGTACAGTGTATGTATAATGGAGGTATGCTTGCTGTACAGTCACAGTGTATGTATAATGGATGTATGATTGCTGTACAGTCACAGTGTATTTATAATGGATGTATGATTGCTGTACAGTGTATGTATAATGGAGGTATGCTTGCTGTACAGTGTATGTATAATGGATGTATGATTGCTGTACAGTCACAGTTTATGTATAATGGAGGTATGCTTGCTGTACAGTGTATGTATAATGGAGGTATTCTTGCTGTATAGTGTATGTATAATGGAGGTATGATTGCTGTACAGTGTATGTATAATGGAGGTATGATTGCTGTACAGTGTATGTATAATGGAGGTATGATTGCTGTACAGTGTATGTATAATCGAGGTATGCTTGCTGTACAGTGTATGTATAATGGATGTATGATTGCTGTACAGTGTATGTATAATGGATGTATGATTGCTGTACAGTCACAGTGTATGTATAATAGAGGTATGCTTGCTGTACAGTGTATGTATAATGGATGTATGATTGCTGTACAGTCACAGTGTATGTATAATGGAGGTACGCTTGCTGTACAGTGTATGTATAATGGATGTATGATTGCTGTACAGTCACAGTGTTTGTATAATGGATGTATGATTGCTGTACAGTCAGTGTATGTATAATGGATGTATGATTGCTGTACAGTGTATGTATAATGGATGTATGATTGCTGTACAGTCACAGTGTATGTATAATGGATGTATGATTGCTGTACAGTGTATGTATACTGAATGTATGATTGCTTTACAGTGTATGTATAATGGAGGTATGCGTGCTGTACAGTGTATGTATAATGGATGTATGATTGCTGTACAGACACAGTGTATGTATAATGGATGTATGATTGCTGTACAGTGTATGTATAATGGATGTATGATTGCTGTACAATCACTTGGTATGTATAATGAATGTATGCTTGCTGTACAGTGTATGTAAAATGGATGTATGATTGCTGTACAGTGTATGTATAATGGATGTATGATTGCTGTACAGTGTATGTATAATGGATGTATGATTGCTGTACAGACACAGTGTATGTATAATGGATGTATGATTGCTGTACAGTGTATGTATAATGAATGTATGATTGCTGTACAGTGTATGTATAATGGATATATGATTGCTGTACAGTCACAGTGTATGTATAATGAATGTATGCTTGCTGTACAGTGTATGTATAATGGATGTATGATTGCTGTACAGTGTATGTATAATGAATGTATGATTGCTGTACAGTGTATGTATAATGGAGGTATGGTTGCTGTACAGTGTATGTATAATGAATGTATGATTGCTGTACAGTGTATGTATAATGGATGTATGATTGCTGTACAGACACAGTGTATGTATAATGGATGTATGATTGCTGTACAGTGTATGTATAATGGATGTATGATTGCTGTACAATCACTTGGTATGTATAATGAATGTATGCTTGCTGTACAGTGTATGTAAAATGGATGTATGATTGCTGTACAGTGTATGTATAATGGATGTATGATTGCTGTACAGTGTATGTATAATGGATGTATGATTGCTGTACAGACACAGTGTATGTATAATGGATGTATGATTGCTGTACAGTGTATGTATAATGAATGTATGATTGCTGTACAGTGTATGTATAATGAATGTATGCTTGCTGTACAGTGTATGTATAATGGATGTATGATTGCTGTACAGTGTATGTATAATGAATGTATGATTGCTGTACAGTGTATGTATAATGGATGTATGATTGCTGTACAGTGTATGTATAATGAATGTATGATTGCTGTACAGTGTATGTATAATGGAGGTATGCTTGCTGTACAGTGTATGTATAATGGATGTATGATTGCTGTACAGTGTATGTATAATGAATGTATGATTGCTGTACAGTGTATGTATAATGGATGTATGATTGCTGTACAGTGTATGTATAATGAATGTATGATTGCTGTACAGTGTATGTATAATGGAGGTATGCTTGCTGTACAGTGTATGTATAATGGAGGTATGCTTGCTGTACAGTGTATGTATAATGGATGTATGATTGCTGTACAGTGTATGTATAATGGATGTATGATTGCTGTACAGTGTATGTATAATGGATGTATGATTGCTGTACAGTGTATGTATAATGGATGTATGATTGCTGTACAGTGTATGTATACTGAATGTATGATTGCTTTACAGTGTATGTATAATGGAGGTATGCGTGCTGTACAGTGTATGTATAATGGATGTATGATTGCTGTACAGACACAGTGTATGTATAATGGATGTATGATTGCTGTACAGTGTATGTATAATGGATGTATGATTGCTGTACAATCACTTGGTATGTATAATGAATGTATGCTTGCTGTACAGTGTATGTAAAATGGATGTATGATTGCTGTACAGTGTATGTATAATGGATGTATGATTGCTGTACAGTGTATGTATAATGGATGTATGATTGCTGTACAGACACAGTGTATGTATAATGGATGTATGATTGCTGTACAGTGTATGTATAATGAATGTATGATTGCTGTACAGTGTATGTATAATGAATGTATGCTTGCTGTACAGTGTATGTATAATGGATGTATGATTGCTGTACAGTGTATGTATAATGAATGTATGATTGCTGTACAGTGTATGTATAATGGATGTATGATTGCTGTACAGTGTATGTATAATGAATGTATGATTGCTGTACAGTGTATGTATAATGGAGGTATGCTTGCTGTACAGTGTATGTATAATGGATGTATGATTGCTGTACAGTGTATGTATAATGAATGTATGATTGCTGTACAGTGTATGTATAATGGATGTATGATTGCTGTACAGTGTATGTATAATGAATGTATGATTGCTGTACAGTGTATGTATAATGGAGGTATGCTTGCTGTACAGTGTATGTATAATGGAGGTATGCTTGCTGTACAGTGTATGTATAATGGATGTATGATTGCTGTACAGTGTATGTATACTGAATGTATGATTGCTGTACAGTGTATGTATAATGGAGGTATGCTTGCTGTACAGTGTATGTATAATGGATGTATGATTGCTGTACAGTGTATGTATAATGAATGTATGATTGCTGTACAGTGTATGTATAATAGAGGTATGATTGCTGTACAGTGTATGTATAATGAATGTATGATTGCTGTACAGTGTATGTATAATAGAGGTATGATTGCTGTACAGTGTATGTATAATGAATGTATGATTGCTGTACAGTGTATGTATAATGGATGTATGATTGCTGTACAGTGTATGTATAATGGAGGTATGCTTGCTGTACAGTGTATGTATAATGGAGGTATGCTTGCTGTACAGTGTATGTATAATGGATGTATGATTGCTGTACAGTGTATGTATACTGAATGTATGATTGCTGTACAGTGTATGTATAATGGAGGTATGCTTGCTGTACAGTGTATGTATAATGGATGTATGATTGCTGTACAGTGTATGTATAATGGAGGTATGATTGCTGTACAGTGTATGTATAATGGATGTATGATTGCTGTACAGTGTATGTATAATGAATGTGTGATTGCTGTACAGTGTATGTATAATGGAGGTATGATTGCTGTACAGTGTATGTATAATGGATGTATGATTGCTGTACAGACACAGTGTATGTATAATGGATGTATGATTGCTGTACAGTGTATGTATAATGGATGTATGATTGCTGTACAATCACTTGGTATGTATAATGAATGTATGCTTGCTGTACAGTGTATGTAAAATGGATGTATGATTGCTGTACAGTGTATGTATAATGGATGTATGATTGCTGTACAGTGTATGTATAATGGATGTATGATTGCTGTACAGACACAGTGTATGTATAATGGATGTATGATTGCTGTACAGTGTATGTATAATGAATGTATGATTGCTGTACAGTGTATGTATAATGAATGTATGCTTGCTGTACAGTGTATGTATAATGGATGTATGATTGCTGTACAGTGTATGTATAATGAATGTATGATTGCTGTACAGTGTATGTATAATGGATGTATGATTGCTGTACAGTGTATGTATAATGAATGTATGATTGCTGTACAGTGTATGTATAATGGAGGTATGCTTGCTGTACAGTGTATGTATAATGGATGTATGATTGCTGTACAGTGTATGTATAATAGAGGTATGATTGCTGTACAGTGTATGTATAATGAATGTATGATTGCTGTACAGTGTATGTATAATGGATGTATGATTGCTGTACAGTGTATGTATAATGGAGGTATGCTTGCTGTACAGTGTATGTATAATGGAGGTATGCTTGCTGTACAGTGTATGTATAATGGATGTATGATTGCTGTACAGTGTATGTATACTGAATGTATGATTGCTGTACAGTGTATGTATAATGGAGGTATGCTTGCTGTACAGTGTATGTATAATGGATGTATGATTGCTGTACAGTGTATGTATAATGGAGGTATGATTGCTGTACAGTGTATGTATAATGGATGTATGATTGCTGTACAGTGTATGTATAATGAATGTGTGATTGCTGTACAGTGTATGTATAATGGAGGTATGATTGCTGTACAGTGTATGTATAATGGATGTATGATTGCTGTACAGTGTATGTATAATGGATGTATGATTGCTGTACAGTGTATGTATAATGGAGGTATGATTGCTGTACAGTGTATGTATAATGAATGTATGATTTCTGTACAGTGTATGTATAATGGAGGTATAATTGCTGTACAGTGTATGTATAATAGAGGTATGATTGCTGTACAGTGTATGTATAATGGAGGTATGCTTGCTGTACAGTGTATGTATAATGGATGTATGATTGCTGTACAGTGTATGTATACTGAATGTATGATTGCTGTACAGTGTATGTATAATGGAGGTATGCTTGCTGTACAGTGTATGTATAATGAATGTATGATTGCTGTACAGTGTATGTATAATGGAGGTATGATTGCTGTACAGTGTATGTATAATGAATGTATGATTGCTGTACAGTGTATGTATAATGGAGGTATGGTTGCTGTACAGTGTATGTATAATGGATGTATGATTGCTGTACAGTGTATGTATAATGGATGTATGATTGCTGTACAGTGTATGTATAATGGAGGTATGATTGCTGTACAGTGTATGTATAATGAATGTATGATTTCTGTACAGTGTATGTATAATGGAGGTATGATTGCTGTACAGTGTATGTATAATTGCTGTACAGTGTATGTATAATGAATATATGATTGCTGTACAGTGTATGTATAATGGAGGTATGATTGCTGTACAGTGTATGTATAATGGAGGTATGATTGCTGTACAGTGTATGTATAATGGAGGTATGATTGCTGTACAGTGTATGTATAATGGAGGTATGATTGCTGTACAGTGTATGTATAATGGAGGTATGATTGCTGTACAGTGTATGTATAATGGAGGTATGATTGCTGTACAGTGTATGTATAATGGAGGTATGATTGCTGTACAGTGTATGTATAATGAATGTATGATTTCTGTACAGTATATGTATAATGGAGGTATGATTGCTGTACAGTGTATGTATAATGGAGGTATGATTGCTGTACAGTGTATGTATAATGAATATATGATTGCTGTACAGTGTATGTATAATGGATGTATGATTGCTGTACAGTGTATGTATACTGAATGTATGATTGCTGTACAGTGTATGTATAATGGATGTATGATTGCTGTACAGTGTATGTATACTGAATGTATGATTGCTGTACAGTGTATGTATAATGGAGGTATGCTTGCTGTACAGTGTATGTATAATGGATGTATGATTGCTGTACAGTGTATGTATAATGAATGTATGATTGCTGTACAGTGTATGTATAATGAATGTATGATTGCTGTACAGTGTATGTATAATGGAGGTATGATTGCTGTACAGTGTATGTATAATGGAGGTATGATTGCTGTACAGTGTATGTATAATGAATGTATGATTGCTGTACAGTGTATGTATAATGGAGGTATGATTGCTGTACAGTGTATGTATAATGAATGTATGATTGCTGTACAGTGTATGTATAATGAATGTATGATTGCTGTACAGTGTATGTATAATGGCGGTATGATTGCTGTACAGTGTGTGTATAATGAATGTATGATTGCTTTACAGTGTATGTATAATGGAGGTATGATTGCTGTACAGTGTATGTATAATGGAGGTATGATTGCTGTACAGTGTATGTATAATGGAGGTATGATTGCTGTACAGTGTATGTATAATGGAGGTATGATTGCTGTACAGTGTATGTATAATGGAGGTATGATTGCTGTACAGTGTATGTATAATGGAGGTATGATTGCTGTACAGTGTATGTATAATGAATGTATGATTTCTGTACAGTGTATGTATAATGGAGGTATGATTGCTGTACAGTGTATGTATAATGGAGGTATGATTGCTGTACAGTGTATGTATAATGAATATATGATTGCTGTACAGTGTATGTATAATGGATATATGATTGCTGTACAGTGTATGTATACTGAATGTATGATTGCTGTACAGTGTATGTATAATGGATGTATGATTGCTGTACAGTGTATGTATACTGAATGTATGATTGCTGTACAGTGTATGTATAATGGAGGTATGCTTGCTGTACAGTGTATGTATAATGGATGTATGATTGCTGTACAGTGTATGTATAATGAATGTATGATTGCTGTACAGTGTATGTATAATGGAGGTATGATTGCTGTACAGTGTATGTATAATGGAGGTATGATTGCTGTACAGTGTATGTATAATGGAGCCTCCAATCTAAAAAAAAAAGCCTCCAATCCCCAAAAAAGTTTTAATAAAGTTTTTCATTTTGTTTGTATTGATATTTATATGAGTGTAGGTCTGTTTATGTATGTGTGCATGCAAGCAAGAGGGGCTGAAACGTCGCACTGTTTGACATGTGGAATAAATAGTTATTTTTTGGATATTTGGAGTGCCGCACCATTTTTGAAGTTATCAATTGGCTGTGATCGAGCCTGAGGAGCTGGCACCCGCCTACTGTGGTAAAGTAGTGCTGCATTTTTTTCGACATTTATATATATATATATATATATATATATATATATATCTATATAAACACACACACGCGTGTGCGGCATGAGTTTGTGCTTTAGGGTGCACACCCTAATGCAATAGACTGCGCACGCCTATGCGTACACTCCTCTACACCCCTCTGTCACCCATGTACACTCCTCTACACCCCTCTGTCACCCATGTACACTCCTCTATACCCCTCTGTCACCCATGTACACCCATCTGTCACCCATGTACACTCCTCTACACCCCTCTGTCACCCATGTACACCCATCTGTCACTCATGTACACTCCTCTAAACCCCTCTGTACACTCCTCTACAGGCTGAAGGTTTATATAAAAAAGATGGCTCCGGGGGGGCGGGGGCTCGGGCCCCTTACTGGTGAACTAGCTGTAACCCCTGATAGCCATGAGAGCTGCTAGTGACCTACTGCTGCTAGGGGGGGCACAAGGGGGGGGCCAATCATGATATAGGGGGGGCCGTGGCCCCCTCTGCCCCCCCCCCCCCCCCTAGAGACGCCACTGAGAAGACCTGCTGTTACTACTTTGTAAGAGAGGGCACTTTGGTTTTCTTTTATTGCAATTTAAGTTGTTAGTTAATGAAAAATAATAAATATTGTTTTATATATAACTACAGTTAAGGGGAATGTTTTATCAGTTATTCTGCCTAAACATCGGGCAGCATAAAACTGGTGCAGACATCACGATCCCAGGACACCAGGAAAAACACTGAGACACTCGGTCATTCAGAGTCATCTTAGATTGAAAATCCTGCTGAAACCCCGGAAATGAGTCCCTGGGGCTGGTCCCAGCGGGGCGGGTGACGCATCTCTCCCTATGCCAATGGTCTCCAAACTGTGGACCTCCAGCTGTTGCTTAACTAAAACTCCCAGCAAAACTACAACTCCCAGCATGCCCAGACCATTTTTGGAACAACTAGCAGTCCACAGTTTGTAGCCCTAGTCCCTATACAGTTACATTCCTGGCTTCTGCACTACTACTGGAATTGTGTTCCTGGTATCTGGCACTTCCGGGTCAGGTGACATCATATAACTAGCCATCCAATCAGAGGCTGAGGCTGGACATTGCTTCGGCCCATAACTGAATGAGCAGCTGTGTAACGTCACCTAACCCAGAAGCGCTGGACACTGGGAACTGAATTTCGTGATTCTGGCGGTAGCGCAAGAGCAAGGAAGAGAGGGTTTTTTTATACTGTCTTCCCCAAGCGTTAATACCACATTTCTGCCACAACATAGCTTTCTTATGGAGGCCTGGCAAATCAAATGTCAGGCTTCCCTGTCCCTTCCCTGCTGCCGGCGGCTGCCACAATGACACAATGCTGTGGGGCTGGTATGATCATTTTTTCAGGGTTGGTTTTTAGCCCCAGTTCTGCCCTGGGTGGAGAGAGATATATCTAGCTAAGGCTGCATTCACACCACAATTGTTACAAACCGGATCTGGCTGGGAGATGTGAAAACCAGGCGCTCCCGTATCTCAGCCGGACCCGGACCACATCTCGTTTGAAGGAGCCGACCGGAGTCAGATAATGACTCCAGTCGGCTCAGTTTTGCCCCGTATCCAGATTTGTGACCGTACTTAAAACTGTAGTATACCACGGTTTTAAGTCTGGTCACAAAACCGGATATGGGGCAAAAATAAGCCGACCGGAGTCACTATTTGACTCCGGTCGGCTCATTCAAATGAGATGAGATGGGGGCCGGGTCCGGCTGAGATACGGGAGTGCCTGGTTTTCACATATCCCTATCGGATCCGGTCCCGTATGTAACAATCGTGGGGTGAATACAGCCTAATGTGGAATGGAGGTAGAAGTGGGAAGAAGCCTGCCTACCTACCTAATATATTAAGGCTGAACATTTACTTAGCTAAGAAGGGGAGAGGGAAGGGGGGCACCTTTGTAGTGTTGGTATCTATCTGTATATGATCACTGTATGGAGTTAACCTTGGTCTTTGCCTAGTGGATTTTTTTCAGTAGCAGTGCAGGGATATTAGTCATTCTGCGGTGATACTGGTCATGATGTGGCGATATTACTTGTCCCTTGTATACTGATATTGATAATTTCAATGTCAGTTCACAGGATTTGGTCAGTAACAGTATGACGGTAATATGTATGGGCATAATATTCCTCCTTGTATACTGGTAATATTGGTTTCAGTATACAGGATTTGGCTAGTAACAGTATGATGGTAATATGTATGGGGATAATATTCCTCCTTGTATACTGGTATTATTGGTAATATTACTCTCAACATACAGGATTTGGTCAGTAACAGTATCATGGTAATATGTATGGTGATAATTTTTCTCCTTGTATACTGGCATTATTGTTAATATTGCTATCAATATACCGGATTTTCACATATAGCCTTTTTAAAACATTGCTGCCATTTTTCATTATAAGCAGGGCCGGTGTTATGGCGGGGCAAACCAGGCAATTGCCTAGGGCCCCCATCCCCCAGGGGTCCTGCCGTCTGCTCAGTAGGGGGGGGGGCAACTGTTTTAAAGTGGCCGCAGCGTTGTCTTCTTGTTAAAGATTAGCAGGGGGGCAACTTTAAAACAGTGATCAGCTCCGGGCCCCGTGCCCGCAGGGGGGCCCCGTCACATTCGGGACATCCCTGTGTCCCGAAAAATCTTTTCAGGCCACAAGGATGCCCCGTTTACTTCATAGCGGCCCCGCGTTAACTTTAAAAACGCTGGGGCCGTTGGGAGGAAGCGCACGCAGTGACGGCACTGACGTCACGTGCGTGCGCCCATAGCAACAGTACAGCAGAGCGCAGCTGTGAGGAGGACGTGCGGGTATGGTAAGTGACCTGCGGTCATCTTCAGTGTTCCGACCGCTGCTCCCGGGATGGCCCATATGCCATAGCAGTAGATCGTGACCGGGATGGCCCATAGGCCATAGCAGTAGATCGTGATCCAGGAGCGGTGGTCGGAATACTCAAGTGGGGCAGTAAACAGGCATACAGCCTCCAGCCATACATTGTATATGGCTGAAGGCTGTATGTCTGTAGGGGAACATTAGTTGCACTATAATTCCACCACATTTGGTGCAGTATAGTTCCCCCACATTAAGTGCAGTCACTTAATGTGGGGATCTATACTGCACCAAATGTGGTGGAATTATAGTGCACCTAATGTGGGGGAACTATACTGAACCTAATGTGGGGAATTATACTGCACCTAATGTGGGGGAACTATACTGCACCTAATGTGGGGAATTATACTGCACCTAATGTGAGGGAACTATACTGCACCTAATGTGGGGGAACTATACTGCACCTAATGTGGGGGAACTACTGTATACTGCACCTAATGTGGGGAAACTACTGTATACTGCACCTAATGTGGGGAAACTACTGTATACTGCACCTAATGTGGGGAACTACTGTATACTGCACCTAATGTGGGAGGACTACTGTATACTGCACCTAATGTGGGGCAACTACTGTATACTGCACCTAATGTGGGGAAACTACTGTACTTCACCTAATGTGGGGAACTACTGTATACTGCACCTAATGTGGGGGGACTACTGTATACTGCACCTAATGTGGGGGGGGGACTACTGTATACTGCACCTAATGTGGGGGGGGACTACTGTATACTGCACCTAATGTGGGGGGACTACTGTATACTGCACCTAATGTGGGGGGACTACTGTATACTGCACCTAATGTGGGGGGACTATTGTATACTGCACCTAATGTGGGAAACTACTGTATACTGCACCTAATGTGGGGAACTACTGTATACTGCACCTAATGTGGAGGGACTACTGTATACTGCACCTAATGTGGAGGGACTACTGTATACTGCACCTAATGTGGGAGACTATACTGCACCTAATGTGGGGAACTATACTGCACCTAATGTGGGGAACTATACTGCCAACCTAATGTGGGGGAACTATACTGCCAACCTAATGTGGGGGAACTATACTGCCAACCTAATGTGGGGGAACTATACTGCACCTAATGTGGAGAACTATACTGCACCTAATGTGGAGAACTATACTGCACCTAATGTGGAGAACTATACTGCACCTAATGTGGAGAACTATACTGCACCTAATGTGGAGAGCTATACTGCACCTAATGTGGAGAGCTATACTGCACCTAATGTGGAGAGCTATACTGCTCCTAATGTGGGGGACTATACTGCACCAATGTGTGGGACTATACTGCACCTAATGTGGGGAACTATACTGCACCTAATGTGGGGGACTATCAGGGCCGTTTGAAGGAATTTGGGGGCCCCAAGCAAAATGGACATGGAGGCCCCCCCCTCCATAGTAACGCCGACCCTTGAATTCTGGGAGCGCAACGTGAGCGAACGTCAATACGACGCACATTAGGTGCAGCAGTGTTCCCCCTACATTAGGTGCAGCAGAGATCCCCCACATTAGGTAGGCAGTCTTCCCCCCACATTAGGTAGGCAGTGTTCCCCCCACATTAGGTGCAGCAGTGTTCCCTACCCATACCCGCTGTCCAGACCCCCCCCCCTCCCGGGCCATTTTTTTGGTGGGGGTTTGACTGCTGAGACCCCCACCGATCACCTCGGTTAAAATGGTTCTCCAGCTGTTGGAAAGCTAAAACTCCCATCATTCTGGAGAGCCTCTGGCAATGGGAGTTGTAGTTTTGTAACAGCTGAAGAGCCACAGATTGGACACAGTTTTACCCATCATCACTGCAGAACTTACAAGTGACTACAGCTCTGATGGGACAGTCAGGAGAATACACAATGATAGTGACCTGAGTGACGTCTTCTGACTTGAGTGATATCTTCTCTGTTATCTTTTCTTCTTCATCTGGTCCAGAGACCAGGTCTTCCTCCAGCTCCATCTTCTCTGCAGAGTCTGACATCCAGGCATCATTGGCTCCTCACTGTCAGCAGATCCTCATCCTCTGCATGAAGACAGTAATCATTATAACCTTGCCAGAAAGTGTACTCTAAATAATATACTGCCCCACACTGTACCCTGAAGATAATGCTGCCTCACACTGTACCTTGAATATAATGCTTCCACACACTGTACCCTGAATATAATGCTGCCACACACTGTACCCTGACTATAATGCTGCCACACACTGTACCCTGACTATAATTCTGCCACACACTGTACCCTGAATATAATGCTGCCACACACTGTACCCTGAATATAATGCTGCTCCACACTGTATCCACTGAATATAATGCTTCCACACACTGTACCCTGAAAATAATACTGCCACACACTGTACCCTGAAAATAATACTGCCACACACTGTACCCTGAAAATAATACTGCCACACACTGTACCCTGAAAATAATACTGCCACACACTGTACCCTGAATATAATGCTTCCACACACTGTACCCCTGAATATAATACTGCCACACACTGTACCCCTGAATATAATGCTGCCACACACTGTACCCTGAATATAATGCTGCTCCACACTGCATCCACTGAATACAATACTGCCACACATGCATACACATCATATATACATATACCTCTCCTCATTATTACTATAACTCCCCCCCCCCCCCACCTCTCCTCATCACTATTATAACCGGGGGGGGGGGGATGAGGAGAGGTGCAGGGGGGGGGCACCTCTCATGACCCCCATAACACCCCCCTGCATCTCTCATGACCCCCATAACACCCCTCCTGCATCTCTCATGACCCCCCATAACACCCCCCTGCATCTCTCATGACCCCCATAACACCCTCCTGCATCTCTCATGATCCCCATAACACTCCCCTGCATCTCTCATGACCCCCATAACACCCCCTGCATCTCTCATGACCCCCATAACACCCCCCTGCATCTCTCATGATCCCCATAACACCCCCACTGCATCTCTCATGATCCCCATAACACCCCCACTGCATCTCTCATGATCCCCATAACACCCCCTGCATCTCTCATGACCCCCATAACACCCCCTGCATCTCTCATGAACCCCATAACACCCCTCCTGCATCTCTCATGAACCCCATAACACCCCTCCTGCATCTCTCATGACCCCCATAACACCCCTCCTGCATCTCTCATGACCCCCATAACACCCCTCCTGCATCTCTCATGACCCCCATAACACCCCTCCTGCATCTCTCATGACCCCCATAACACCCCTCCTGCATCTCTCATGACCCCCATAACACCCCTCCTGCATCTCTCATGACCCCCATAACACCCCCTGCATCTCTCATGACCCCCATAACACCCCCTGCATCTCTCATGACCCCCATAACACCCCCTGCATCTCTCATGACCCCCATAACACCCCCTGCATCTCTCATGACCCCCATAACACTCCACTGCATCTCTCATGATCCCCATAACACCCCACTGCATCTCTCATGACCCCCATAACACCCCACTGCATCTCTCATGACCCCCATAACACCCCTCCTGCATCTCTCATGACCCCCATAACACCCCTCCTGCATCTCTCATGACCCCCATAACACCCCTCCTGCATCTCTCATGACCCCCATAACACCCCTCCTGCATCTCTCATGACCCCCATAACACCCCCTGCATCTCTCACGATCCCCATAACACCCCCTGCATCTCTCACGATCCCCATAACACCCCCTTGCATCTCTCACGATCCCCATAACACCCCGCCTGCATCTCTCAAGACCCCCATAACACCCCTCCTGCATCTCTCATGACCCCCATAACACTCCACTGCATCTCTCATGATCCCCATAACACTCCACTGCATCTCTCATGATCCCCATAACACCCCCCTGCATCTCTCATGACCCCCATAACACCCCCCTGCATCTCTCATGACCCCCATAACACCCCCTGCATCTCTCATGACCCCCATAACACCCCCACTGCATCTCTCATGATCCCCATAACACCCCCTGCATCTCTCATGACCCCCATAACACCCCCTGCATCTCTCATGACCCCCATAACACCCCCTGCATCTCTCATGACCCCCATAACACCCCCTGCATCTCTCATGACCCCCATAACACCCCCTGCATCTCTCATGACCCCCATAACACCCCTCCTGCATCTCTCATGACCCCCATAACACCCCTCCTGCATCTCTCATGACCCCCATAACACCCCTCCTGCATCTCTCATGACCCCCATAACACCCCTCCTGCATCTCTCATGACCCCCATAACACCCCTCCTGCATCTCTCATGACCCCCATAACACCCCTCCTGCATCTCTCATGACCCCCATAACACCCCCTGCATCTCTCATGACCCCCATTACACCCCCTGCATCTCTCATGACCCCCATAACACTCCACTGCATCTCTCATGATCCCCATAACACCCCCCTGCATCTCTCATGACCCCCATAACACCCCACTGAATCTCTCATGACCCCCATAACACCTCTCCTGCATCTCTCATGACCCCCATAACACCCCTCCTGCATCTCTCATGACCCCCATAACACCCCTCCTGCATCTCTCACGACCCCCATAACACCCCCTGCATCTCTCACGATCCCCATAACACCCCGCCTGCATCTCTCAAGACCCCCATAACACCCCTCCTGCATCTCTCATGACCCCCATAACACTCCACTGCATCTCTCATGATCCCCATAACACCCCCCTGCATCTCTCATGACCCCCATAACACCCCACTGCATCTCTCATGACCCCCATAACACCTCTCCTGCATCTCTCATGACCCCCATAACACCCCCCTGCATCTCTCATGATCCCCATAACACCCCCCTGCATCTCTCATGACCCCCATAACACCCCTCCTGCATCTCTCATGACCCCCATAACACTCCACTGCATCTCTCATGACCCCCATAACACCCCCTGCATCTCTCATGATCCCCATAACACCCCCCTGCACCTCTCATGACCCCCATAACACCCCTCCTGCATCTCTCATGACCCCCATAACACCCCTCCTGCATCTCTCATGACCCCCATAACACCCCCCTGCATCTCTCATGACCCCCATAACACCCCTCCTGCATCTCTCACGATCCCCATAACACACCTCCTGCATCTCTCATGACCCCCATAACACTCCCTATATCTATCATGATCCCCATAACACCCCTCCTGCATCTCTCATGACCCCCATAACACCCTCCTGCATCTCTCATGACCCCCATAACACCCCCCTGCATCTCTCATGACCCCCATAACACCCCCCTGCATCTCTCATGACCCCCATAACACCCCTCCTGCATCTCTCATGATCCCCATAACACCCCTCCTGCATCTCTCATGACCCCCATAACACCCCTCCTGCATCTCTCATGATCCCCATAACACCCCTCCTGCATCTCTCATGATCCCCATAACACCCCTCCTGCATCTCTCATGATCCCCATAACACCCCTCCTGCATCTCTCATGACCCCCATAACACCCCTCCTGCATCTCTCATGATCCCCATAACACCCCTCCTGCATCTCTCATGATCCCCATAACACCCCTCCTGCATCTCTCATGACCCCCATAACACCCCTCCTGCATCTCTCATGATCCCCATAACACCCCTCCTGCATCTCTCATGACCCCCATAACACCCCTCCTGCATCTCTCATGATCCCCATAACACCCCCCTGCATCTCTCATGATCCCCATAACACCCCCCTGCATCTCTCATGACCCCCATAACACCCCACTGAATCTCTCATGACCCCCATAACACCTCTCCTGCATCTCTCATGACCCCCATAACACCCCTCCTGCATCTCTCATGACCCCCATAACACCCCTCCTGCATCTCTCATGACCCCCATAACACCCCCTGCATCTCTCACGATCCCCATAACACCCCTCCTGCATCTCTCATGATCCCCATAACACCCCCCCCTGCATCTCTCATGACCCCCATAACACTCCACTGCATCTCTCATGATCCCCATAACACCCCCCTGCATCTCTCATGACCCCCATAACACCCCACTGCATCTCTCATGACCCCCATAACACCTCTCCTGCATCTCTCATGACCCCCATAACACCCCCCTGCATCTCTCATGATCCCCATAACACCCCCCTGCATCTCTCATGACCCCCATAACACCCCTCCTGCATCTCTCATGACCCCCATAACACTCCACTGCATCTCTCATGACCCCCATAACACCCCCTGCATCTCTCATGATCCCCATAACACCCCTCCTGCATCTCTCATGACCCCCATAACACCCCTCCTGCATCTCTCATGACCCCCATAACACCCCCCTGCATCTCTCATGACCCCCATAACACCCCTCCTGCATCTCTCACGATCCCCATAACACACCTCCTGCATCTCTCATGACCCCCATAACACTCCCTATATCTATCATGATCCCCATAACACCCCTCCTGCATCTCTCATGACCCCCATAACACCCTCCTGCATCTCTCATGACCCCCATAACACCCCCCTGCATCTCTCATGACCCCCATAACACCCCTCCTGCATCTCTCACGATCCCCATAACACACCTCCTGCATCTCTCATGACCCCCATAACACTCCCTATATCTATCATGATCCCCATAACACCCCTCCTGCATCTCTCATGACCCCCATAACACCCTCCTGCATCTCTCATGACCCCCATAACACCCCCCTGCATCTCTCATGACCCCCATAACACCCCCCTGCATCTCTCATGACCCCCATAACACCCCTCCTGCATCTCTCATGATCCCCATAACACCCCTCCTGCATCTCTCATGATCCCCATAACACCCCTCCTGCATCTCTCATGATCCCCATAACACCCCTCCTGCATCTCTCATGACCCCCATAACACCCCTCCTGCATCTCTCATGATCCCCATAACACCCCTCCTGCATCTCTCATGACCCCATAACACCCCTCCTGCATCTCTCATGATCCCCATAACACCCCTCCTGCATCTCTCATGACCCCCATAACACCCCTCCTGCATCTCTCATGATCCCCATAACACCCCTCCTGCATCTCTCATGATCCCCATAACACCCCTCCTGCATCTCTCATGATCCCCATAACACCCCTCCTGCATCTCTCATGACCCCCATAACACCCCTCCTGCATCTCTCATGATCCCCATAACACCCCTCCTGCATCTCTCATGACCCCCATAACACCCCTCCTGCATCTCTCATGATCCCCATAACACCCCTCCTGCATCTCTCATGATCCCCATAACACCCCTCCTGCATCTCTCATGATCCCCATAACACCCCCTGCATCTCTCATGACCCCATAACACCCCCCTGCATCTCTCATGACCCCCATAACACCCCCCCCCCCCACACACACACACACACACACACACACACACACACAAACACCTCTCATCACCATTGCAGTCCCCTGACAACCATACAATCCCCCGGGCCCCCCGCGCCAGTTTACTTACCCTGCCGGGGATCGTTGCAGAGGCGGGAGTCTGCTGCTGCTCCTGTCACTGCACGGAGGATGCTGGAGGTTCCCGCGGGGACGCAAGCAGGGACAGGTCAGGTGATTGGCGTAGACGTGCGTGCCTGCGCGGGGCACGTGACGTCTCTACTCCAATCATCCCCTGACCTGTCCGGTGCCGGCCCTGCTTTGTTTCTTAAGGGGCCTGCGCCCCTCAAAAATGTAATTTTGGTGAAATGTGCGGCCCCCCCGAAGTGTCCCGTCGCTACAGGACGGGCAAGCACCGGCTCTGCTCGGGGCCCCCCAGCCAGCTCGGGGCCCCAAGCAATTGCTTGGTTTGCCGGTCCGGTAGCGACGGGCCTGGGGACTATACTGCACCAATGTGTGGGACTATACTGCACCTAATGTGGGGAACTATACTGCACCTAATGTGGGGAACTATACTGCACCTAATGTGGGGGAACTATACTGCACCTAATGTGGGGGAACTATACTGCACCTAATGTGGGGAGAACTATACTGCACCTAATGTGGGGAACTATACTGCACCTAATGTGGGGAGAACTATACTGCACCTAATGTGGGGAGAACTATACTGCACCTAATGTGGGGGAACTATACTGCACCTAATGTGGGGTGAACTATACTGCACCTAATGTGGGGAACTATACTGCACCTAATGTGGGGAACTATACTGCACCTAATGTGGGGAGAACTATACTGCACCTAATGTGGGGGAACTATACTGCACCTAATGTGGGGGAACTATACTGCACCTAATGTGGAGGGAACTATACTGCACCTAATGTGGGGGAACTATACTGCACCTAATGTGGGGGAACTATACTGCACCTAATGTGGGGAACTATACTGCACCTAATGTGGGGAGAACTATACTGCACCAATGTGGGGAGAACTATACTGCACCTAATGTGGGGAGAACTATACTGCACCAATGTGGGGAGAACTATACTGCACCTAATGTGGGGGATCTATACTGCACCTAATGTGGGGAACTATACTGCACCTAATGTGGGGGACTATACTGCACCTAATGTGGGGAGAACTATACTGCACCTAATGTGGAGGGAACTATACTGCACCTAATGTGGGGAACTATACTGCACCAATGTGTGGGACTATACTGCACCTAATGTGGGGAACTATACTGCACCAATGTGGGGAGAACTATACTGCACCTAATGTGGGGGATCTATACTGCACCTAATGTGGGGGAACTATACTGCACCTAATGTGGGGAGAACTATACTGCACCTAATGTGGAGGGAACTATACTGCACCTAATGTGGGGAGAACTATACTGCACCTAATGTGGGGAACTATACTGCACCTAATGTGGGGGAACTATACTGCACCTAATGTGGGGAGAACTATACTGCACCAATGTGTGGGACTACACTGCACCTAATGTGGGGGAACTATACTGCACCTAATGTGGGGAGAACTATACTGCACCTAATGTGGGGAGAACTATACTGCACCTAATGTGGAGGGAACTATACTGCACCTAATATGGGGAGAACTATACTGCACCTAATGTGGGGGAACTATACTGCACCTAATGTGAGGAACTATACTGCACCTAATGTGGGGGAACTATACTGCACCTAATGTGGGGGAACTATACTGCACCTAATATGGGGAGAACTATACTGCACCTAATGTGGGGGAACTATACTGCACCTAATGTGAGGAACTATACTGCACCTAATGTGGGGAGAACTATACTGCACCTAATGTGGGGAGAACTATACTGCACCTAATGTGGAGGGAACTATACTGCACCTAATATGGGGAGAACTATACTGCACCTAATGTGGGGGAACTATACTGCACCTAATGTGAGGAACTATACTGCACCTAATGTGAGGAACTATACTGCACCTAATGTGTGGGAACTATACTGCCAACCTAATGTGGGGAGCTATACTGCACCTAATGTGGAGGGAACTGTACTGCACCTAATGTGGAGAGCTATACTGTACCTAATGTGGGGAACTATACTGCACCTAATGTGGGGGCACTATACTGCACCTAATGAGGGGGGGGGGACTATATACTGCACCTAATGTGGGGGAACTATACTGTCAACCTAATGTGGGGAGCTATACTGTACCTAATGAGGGGGGGGGGAGGACTATATATTGCACCTAATGTGGGGGAACTATACTGCCAACCTAATGTGGGGATCTATACTGCACCTAATGTGGAGGGAACTGTACTGCACCTAATGTGGAGAGCTATACTGCAACTAATGTGGAGAACTATACTGCACCTAATGTGGAGAACTATACTGCACCTAATGTGGGGAGAACTATACTGCACCTAATGTGGGGAGAACTATACTGCACCTAATGTGGGGAGAACTATACTGCACCTAATGTGGGGAGAACTATACTGCACCTAATGTGGGGGACTATACTGCACCTAATGTGGGGAGAACTATACTGCACCTAATGTGGGGGAACTATACTGTACCTAATATGGGGAGAACTATACTGCACCTGAAGTGGGGGAACTATACAGCCAACCTAATGTGGGGGAACTATACTGCACCTAATGTGGGGGACTGTACTGCACCCAATGTGGGGGACTATACTGCACCTAATGTGGGGAGAACTATACTGCACCTAATGTGAAGAGCTATACTGCACCTAATGTGGGGGAACTATACTGCACCTAATGTGGGGAACTACACTGCACCTAATGTGGGGGAACTATACTGCACCTAATGAGGGGGGACTATATACTGCACCTAATGTGGGGGAACTATACTGCCAACCTAATGTGGGGAGCTATACTGCACCTAATGTGGAGGGAACTGTACTGCACCTAATGTGGAGAGCTATACTGTACCTAATGTGGTGAACTATACTGCATCTAATGTGCGGGAACTATACTGCACCTAATGAGGGGGGGGGATTATATACTGCACCTAATGTGGGGGAACTATAATGCCAGCCTAATGTGGAGAGCTATACTGCACCTAATGTGCAGGGAACTGTACTGCACCTAATGTGGAGAGCTATACTGTACCTAATGTGGGGAACTATACTGCACCTAATGTGGGGGCACTATACTGCACCTAATGAGGGGGGGGGACTATATACTGCACCTAATGTGGGGGAACTATACTGTCAACCTAATGTGGGGAGCTATACTGTACCTAATGAGGGGGGGGGGAGGACTATATATTGCACCTAATGTGGGGGAACTATACTGCCAACCTAATGTGGGGATCTATACTGCACCTAATGTGGAGGGAACTGTACTGCACCTAATGTGGAGAGCTATACTGCAACTAATGTGGAGAACTATACTGCACCTAATGTGGAGAACTATACTGCACCTAATGTGGGGAGAACTATACTGCACCTAATGTGGGGAGAACTATACTGCACCTAATGTGGGGAGAACTATACTGCACCTAATGTGGGGAGAACTATACTGCACCTAATGTGGGGGACTATACTGCACCTAATGTGGGGAGAACTATACTGCACCTAATGTGGGGGAACTATACTGTACCTAATATGGGGAGAACTATACTGCACCTGAAGTGGGGGAACTATACAGCCAACCTAATGTGGGGGAACTATACTGCACCTAATGTGGGGGACTGTACTGCACCCAATGTGGGGGACTATACTGCACCTAATGTGGGGAGAACTATACTGCAACTAATGTGAAGAGCTATACTGCACCTAATGTGGGGGAACTATACTGCACCTAATGTGGGGAACTATACTGCACCTAATGTGGGGAACTACACTGCACCTAATGTGGGGGAACTATACTGCACCTAATGAGGGGGGACTATATACTGCACCTAATGTGGGGGAACTATACTGCACCTAATGTGGGGGCACTATACTGCACCTAATGTGGGGAACTACACTGCACCTAATGTGGGGGAAACTATACTGCACCTAATGAGGGGGGACTATATACTGCACCTAATGTGGGGGAACTATACTGCCAACCTAATGTGGGGAGCTATACTGCACCTAATGTGGAGGGAACTGTACTGCACCTAATGTGGAGAGCTATACTGTACCTAATGTGGTGAACTATACTGCATCTAATGTGCGGGAACTATACTGCACCTAATGAGGGGGGGGGGGATTATATACTGCACCTAATGTGGGGGAACTATAATGCCAGCCTAATGTGGAGAGCTATACTGCACCTAATGTGCAGGGAACTGTACTGCACCTAATGTGGAGAGCTATACTGCACCTAATGTGGAGAGCTATACTGCACCTAGTGTGGGGAGAACTATACTGCACCTAATGTGGGGAGAACTATACTGCACCTAATGTGGGGAGAACTATACTGCACCTAATGTGGGGAGAACTATACTGCACCTAATGTGGGGAGAACTATACTGCACCTAATGTGGGGAGAACTATACTGCACCTAATGTGGGGAGAACTATACTGCACCTAATGTGGGGAGAACTATACTGCACCTAATGTGGGGAGAACTATACTGCACCTAATGTGGGGGAACTATACTGTATCTAATGTGGGGAGAACTATACTGCACGTGAAGTGGGGGAACTATACTGCACCTAATGTGGGGAGAACTATACTGCACCTAATGTGAAGAGCTATACTGCACCTAATGTGGGGAACTATACTGCCCGTAATGTGGGGAACTATACTGCACTTAATGTGGGGAACTATACTGCACCTAATGTGGAGAGCTATACTGCACCTAATGTGGGGAGAACTATACTGCACCTAATGTGGGGGAACTATACTGCACCTAATGTGGGGAGAACTATACTGCACCTAATGTGGGGAGAACTATACTGCACCTAATGTGGCGGACTATACTGCACCTAATGTGGGGGAACTATACTGTACCTAATGTGGTTAGAACTATACTGCACCTAAAGTGGGGGAACTATACAGCACCTGAAGTGGGGGAACTATACTGCACCTTATGTGGGGGACTATACTGCACCTAATGTGGGGGACTATACTGCACCTAATGTGGGGAGAACTATACTGCACCTAATGTGGGGAGAACTATACTGCACCTAATGAGGGGGACTATACTGCACCTAATGTGGGGGAACTATACTGCACCTAATGTGGGGGAACTATACTGCACACCTAATGTGGGGGAGCTATACTCTTTACCTAATGTGAGGGGAACTATACAAAAATATAAAATTGTACTATTTTGATCCCTATAACTCTTATTTTTCTGTATATGGGGATGTGAGGGTCATTTTTTGCGCTGTGATTTGTAGTTTTTATCGGTACCATTTTTGTTTTGATGGGACTTTTCAATAGCTTTTTAGATATTTTTTTTATAGTATTTGAAGTGACCAAAATTGTTCAAATCTAGTTAGTGCACTACTATGACTTTTGGGGCCCCACTTTTGATTTTGCCTAAGGCCACGCTAAGCCTAAAACCGGCCCTGATTATAAGGGAGTGTTGTGCCATTTTACTTTTTGAATTTGTGGTGGACTATGATCAGGTCTTGGTCGCTGACACCACTTTATTGAAACATTTGGCAAAGTACTGGTGTATTCCTTCTGTGATATATATATATGTATAGCCACGCAAAGTGATACGCCTGTGCTCGGTGGCTGTTTGCCGGCACAATGACACAATGCTGTGGGGCTGGTATACAGTAATTTCCAGGGCTGGATTTCATCCCCAGTCCAGCCCTGTCCCAAGGATAGGGGATAAGTTTCAGATTGCGGGGGTCCGACCGCTGGGGGGCCCCGTGATCTCCTGTACGGGGCCCTGGCTCGCTGGCCAGATAGCGCAGGTTGACCGCCAGATGAAGGGGCAGCCGACACGCCCCCTCAAAAAAAGCGCTATAGCAGAGCCAGAAATTGCCAAAGGCAGCGCTGCATCAGTCCCCCAAAAAATGTGAGTTCCTGGATTGAAATATCTATATTCAGGATGGCTGTTCGCATACTGCCAACTATTTTAAGGAGGTGGATGCAAACAGATACCTCGACTTTAACAGTTGCCATCTTAAATAATGGAAGAAGAACATTCCATTCGGTCAAATGAAAAGAATCCGAAGGAATTGTTCTTCCACACAAAAATACCTACAACAACTAGAGAACCTGGAGGATGGTTTTAAACAAAAAGGGTATCCCAAACCCCTTATACAAGGAGCACGCCAGAGAGTGGACGAATTAGAACAAAGTGCTTGCTTGAAAAATAATAAACAGGGTAATGCAGAGGGGGGTTATAATGATGAAATTGATTCTGTTTTCTAACTAGGTATTACACTTCACACACCAATATTTTTTTATAATTTTTTTTTATTTTTTTTTTGTATAGGTAATATCACCAGCTCATATTATTGTGTCATGATTACTGGCACCATATGTAGTCCCCCAGTTATTCTTCTTTAGATGTTTTCCGTGTCCTGTGCAGTATCTCTCCCAGAAGTCCACTTGATGGCCCCCGTGGTGGTCTACACCCCGAAGTCATCAATTTTTACTCTAAGAGAGAGTGTGCAGCTGTTTCTGGAGACGGTCAACAATAACCTCTGCATGGTGGAATAATAGGTCACGATGTTTATCAGGATCAGTAGAAGCATCACCCACTCGATGATTATGATGGGGATTTCACGGATCTCGTCCCAGTCTTCATCATTATGGAATAATTCCTTTAATGTTTCATATCCAAAATAGAAAACTACACAGACAAAAGTCAGGCCACAGCAGGTGCATCTACTATGGTGGATGACTTTTTTTGCTCCTGGTAATTTATACATCTGGATGGACTGCCCAAGGTAGTATAAGGCTTCACATGTAATGGAAATTATCGTGCTGACAAAGTGTATCCTGGGATATTCTTCGGGGGACAATACATGCATAACAGCTGTGGAAAAACAGGAGGCCCACACAATGGCCAGCAGGATCCTCTGGATCAGGACCTGATGACCCCTGAACTCTTCAGTATGCATAACCATATACTTATAAATAAGAAAGGTTAGTACCAAAGTGCCAATGGACGTCCCTATGAATCCAATTCTGAATAATATGCTTTCGGGAAAGACATTTCCCACGTCACTGTGAAGGAAAAGAAACCAATGTTATTATGGATATTTCCTCACTCCCAACCCATGAAATAAGAATCATGTGCTTGTTTATCTTACCTGATGCTCATCAGTGGCGAGGCTGCATGGCCGAGGACGACCGTCATGATGTAGCTGGTGGCAAGCCAGGCCGCACACCAAAACGCCAACAGGAGGGGGACGAACCCCAGTCCTTTTAGCTCCATTTCAGACAAGTAGAAAAAGAAGACGCTAATCTCACTATTCTCACTAATCGCACAGGAACAGACTGAAGGCTCGGGCGGCTGTCAGTGGGATGTCAGGCCTCCAGCTGTCTATGACATCACATGTGACATGTCAGAATGACTGCTTGTTTCTTTGAGCTGCCATGATTTAGTATCTGCTATAGACAGAACCTGATGTTTTTACTATGGACCTTACAGACCTCAGAACCCAAGCAATTAGTGCAGGGGCTCCATTTTGATCATCTCATATTTCACATTATTTGAGTTCCAGGGCTCAGATACATTTGCACCCTCTATAGCAGTGGTCTTCAAGCTGTGAACCCCCAACCGCTGCAGAACCACAACTCCCAGCATGCCCAGACAGCAACTTTGCATAAGGAAATAGTCTAATTAAACTTTTCTTATATATAGAATCCCTGAAATCTCCAATCTCTCCTTTTATTGGTTTATGATCTGTTACTTATTTGTAAAAAAACAATGTTTGTGATTGTCTTCCCCCCACACACTTATGGGCTATCTCTTCAAACGACTTTATTTGACCTAAAGCGTATAATTGATTTACATAAATAAGCCCCTTTTCATCCAAAAGAGTGAATCTTTAATTTTAAGGAACTCTTTAAGTGCTTTATTCGACCATAATGAAGTAAAGTCAAAACTCCATGTGATTTAAAAAATAAATTTAAGTTCCCCCCATACTTAATTATCTAGATATGCATGGGTGTAGTGAGTATCCCAGCTTCCAAAATCTCAAAAATATCCTTCATTTTTCAGAGGCTTTTTCAAAAATGAAAGAAGCGATCTGATTGGTTGCTATGGGCAACTCAGAAACTTTTCCTCTGGGCAGGTTTTGATAAATCTCCCTCTATGGGGGAGATTCATTAAGACCAGTGTAGAGGAAGAGTTGTGCAGTTGCCCATAGCAACCAGATTGCTTCTTTCATTTTTCACAATGCCTTTGCAAAATGAAAGAAGCGATCTGTTTGGTTGCTATGGGCAACTCAGCATATTTTCCTGGAAAAGTTTCTGAGTTGCCCATAGCAACCAATCAGATTACTTCCTTCATTTTTCAGAGACTTTTTCAAAAATGAAAGAAGCGATCTGATTGGTTGCTATGGGCAACTCAGCAGCTTTCCCCATAGACCACAATGGGCCTACTGGTTTCAATGGGCAAAAAATCAGAGTTAATGCACTAGACACAGTTCTCTATACCATTAACCCCTTCCCGACCTATGACATACCTGTACGTCATGGGTGGCAAGGTGTTCCCGACCCATGACATACAGGTACGTCATGAACATTTTTGCCGCTACTCGCGGCATCCCGCAGCGCCCGGTAAGATGGTGGCTATCACTGATAGCCAGCCATCTTACCATGCGACCACGGGGGGTTTCATCCCCCACCCCCCCCCCCCCAGCGATCGCTGCTATCAGCTGGTCAACTCTGACTAGCTAATAGCAGCGTTTCGCTATCAGAATATTTAGCAGCGCGGTGTGTAAGTCCCGATCACGGGGATCGGGACACACACCGCTCTGCTAAGTGTCCCTTACCCATCCCCCGGCATCACTTACCCGACCATGCGGTGTCCCGAGTGGTCCCGTTGCGAGCGACGTCCTCCAGGCGGTCCCGGCGGCGCTGCGTCCCGGAGGTGAGTTTCCGGCAGCAGTGCGGCATCTTCATTGGCAGCAGTGAGATCGCCGTAAAGCGATCTCACTGCTGCCTCTGGGAGTTTCAAAACGGCAACTCCCAGCATGCCCAGACAGCCTTTGGCTTTCTGGGCATGCTGGGAGTTGTAGTTTTGTAACATCTGGAGGTCCACAGTTTGGAGACCACTGTATAATGGTCTCCAATCTGTGCTGTTCCAGATGTTGCAAAACTACAACTCCCAGCATGCTCAGTCTGTTCAGGCATGCTGGGAGTTGTAGTTCTCTAACATCTGGAAGAGCATAGATTGGAGACCATTATACAGTGGTCTCCAAACTGTGGACCTCCAGATATTGCAAAACTACAACTCCCAGCATGCCCAGACTGCCCAAGCATGCTGGAAGTTGTAGTTCGGCAACATCTGATCCTTCAGATATTGCCGAACTACAACTTCCAGCATGCTTGGGCAGTCTGGGCATGCTGGGAGTTGTAGTTTTGCAACAACTGGAGGCACACTAGTTGGGAAACATTGTCCGTTTGCTACCTCAGTGCCTCCAGCTGTTTCAATTGTTGCAAAACTATAACTCCCAGCATGCACTGACAGACCATGCATGCTGGGAGTTGTAGTTTTTCAACAGCTGGAGGCACACTGGTTTGGAAACGCTAAGTTTGGTTGCAAAACACTTGAAAGTTTATTACTTAACTTAGTGTTTCCAAACCAGTGTGCCTCCAGCTGTTGCAAAACTACAACTCCCAGCATGCACGGACAGCCAAAGGGCATGCTCGGAGTTTGCAACAGCTGGATGTTTGCCCCCTCCCCCCAATGTGAATGTACAGGGTACACTCACATGGGCGGAGGTTTACAGTGAGTGCTGCAAGTTTGAGATGGCGCAAAATTTGCGCTGCAGCTCAAACTCCCAGCGGCAAACTTGCTGTGAACCTCTGCCCATGTGACTGTACCCTAAAAACACTACACTAACACTAACCTAAAATAAAAAGTAAAAAACACTACATATACACATTATCCCTACACAGCCCCCCAAAAAATGAAAAACGTCTGGTACGCTACTGTTTCCAAAACGGAGCCTCCAGCTGTTGCAAAATAATAACTCCCAGTATTGCCGGACAGCCATTGACTGTCCAGGCATGCTGGGAGTTTTGCAACAGCTGGAGGCACCCTGTTTGGGAATCATTGGCATAGAATACCCCTATGTCCACCCCTATGCAAATCCCTAATTCAGGCCTCAAATGCGCATGGCGCTCTCTCACTTTGGAGCCCTGTTGTATTTCAGGGCAACAGTTTTGGGACACATATGGGGTATTGCCGTACTCGGGAGAAATTGCCTTACAAATTTTGGGGGGCTTTTTCTTCTTTAACCCCTTATGAAAAGGTGAAGTTGGGGTCTACACCAGCATGTTAGTGTAAAAAAATAATTTTTTTACTCTGACATGCTGGTGTTGCCCTATACTTTTCATTTTCACAAGAGGTAAAAGGGGAAAAAAGATCCTCTAAATTTGTAATGCAATTTCTCCCGAGTATGGAGATACCCCATATGTGGGCGCAAAGTGCTCTGGGGGCGCACAACAAGGCTCAGAAGGGAGAGTGCACCATGTACATTTGAGGCGATTTGCACAGGGGTGGCTGATTGTTACAGCAGTTCTCGGAATCAGAATGATAAGTAAAAGCATTCCAGAGTTATTAATGTTTAAAGTGACAGTGGTCAGATTTTCAAAAAATGCCCAGGACCTGAAGGTGAAAATGGGCTGGGTCATGAAGGGGTTAAAGGGGTACTCCGGTGAAAACCTTTTTTTTCTTTTAAATCAACTGGCTCCGGAAAGTTAAACAGATTTGTAAATTACTTCTATTAAAAAATCGTAATCTTTCCTGTACTTATTAGCTGCTGAATACTACAGAGGAAATTATTTTCTTTTTGGAATGCTCTCTGATGACATCACGAGCACAGTGCTCTCTGCTGACGTTATTATAATAATAATAATAATAATGTCTTTATTTATTGTTGTCCTTAGTGGGATTTGAACCCTCTCCAGCTCCACTATATCTTTCTTGTACACTGGTGCTCAGTACTGTACACAGTACTCTATGTGAGGACTGACTAGTGATTTGTACAGCGGTAGCATTATTTCCTTGTCGTCGGCATCTATGCCCCTATTGATGTACCCCATGATTTTATTAGCCTTGGCAGCAGCTGCCCGACACTGGTCACTACAGCTAAGTTTACTGTTACCTAAGGCTCCTAAGTCCTTTTCCATGTCAGTCGTCCTAAGTGTTCTTCCATTTAATACATAATCCCAGCTCGGATTTTTGCATTACCTTACATTTATCAGTGTTGAACCTCATCTGCCACTTCCCAGCCCAAACCTCCAACCTATCCAGATCCATTTGTAACAGTGCACTGTCCTCTATAGTGTTTACCACTTTACAGAGTTTGGTGTCATCTGCAAAGATTGCTACTTTACTATTCAACCCCTCTGCAAGGTCATTCATGAATATATTAAATAGGACAGGACCCAAGACGGACCCCTGTGGTACCCCACTAGTAACAGTCACCCAATCAGAATAAGTACCATTAATAAACACCCTCTGTTTCCTATCATTGAGCCAGTTACTTACCCACTTGCGCACATTCTCACCCAGCCCAAACCTTCTCATTTTATGCACCAACCTTTTATGTGGAACCGTATCAAATGCTTTGGAAAAATCCAGATATACGACATCCAGCGATTGCCCCATGTCCAGTCTTGTGCTCACCTCCTCATAAAAGCTGATCAGGTTAGTTTGACAGGATCAATCCCTCATAAATCCATGCTGATACAGGGTCATACATTTATTTTTATCAAGATATTCCAAAATAGCATCTCTTAGGAAACCCTCAAACAATTTACCGAGGTTAAACTAACAGGTCTATAATTCCCGGGGTCACCTTTTGACCCCTTCTTAAATATTGGCACCACATTTGCCATGCGCCAGTCCTGGGGAACAGTCCCTGTCACTATAGAGTCCCTGAATATTAAAAATTGGGGTCTGTCTATTACATTACTTTTTTTTAATATTTTTTTTATTTTAATATTAAACAATTACAAAAATACATTGTACAAATCCGATAAAACAACATCACCAATCGGAAGAAAAGCAAAAGCCATAGAAGCCAAATCCATACTTGTTTACATCCAAGAGTATGTCTAATCAAATTTGCCCATCTTACCAATAGCTCCCAGCAGTATAAACTCTATCGTACGAGGTACCTTCACAGGGATTTTACTTTTTACCTCTTTTATTACAGATTCCCAGAAAACAGATATCTTCTCACACGACCAAAAACTATGTAAATAGTCCGCCTCTTCCAAACCACATTTAACACACTGTGAAGTGATTCTCACCCCTATCCTATGTAAATGAAGCGCGGAATAGTGGGTCTTGTGTAATATCTTAAATTGTGTAATTTTATGTTCCATATTACGAGAAACCTTGCTTATATTTTGGGCCATAATGTCCCAATCTTCCTCAGACACAGTACCCACTATTCCGGACCATTTGTCTTTAATTCTGTCGATCCCCCTTACTCCAATAATCTTATTTAATTTCTTATACAAAATTGATATTCCTTTTTTTTTTTAAAGTGCTCTATTTGAGTTAGTGCTTCTATGAAATTGTGTTTCTGTGCTACATATATCTCCTTATCTATCGTGTTATGGACTGCATGACTAACTTGCCAATAGTACAGCCAATCGTTATCACTAATATCATACCCCCTTTTTATGTGCTCAAATGAAAAGAGTTGTCCTTTATCAAATAATTGTTCCAGTCGTTTTATACCCTTACTATCCCAAAAAGTTGACTCACACTTCACCAATTCTTTAAATTTATTGTTACCCCATAGGGGTGTGAACCCAAAACTATTTCCTACATGTAATTCTCCCTTTAATCTTTCCCATACTTTCCTATATTTATACAATAACATCGTGTTATTTGACCCACTCTCCTCATAATCATCTAATTCCAACACCTCATATATGTTCACTTTCTCCTTATCTACTACAATCTTCTCCAGATATCTAAAATTTCTCCAATTCACGATTCGTACCAACTGCGCGGCCATGTAATAAACAAAGAAATTGGGCATATCCAATCCCCCCCTATCTCCAGGGGCCATAAAATATCTGTACTTCAGACGAACCCTTTTTCTTCCCCATAACAATCTACCCAGTATCACTTCTATCTTCCGGAACCAGCATTTGCCGATCCACACTGGCGAGGTAGCAAGAAAAAAAAGGATCTGTGGGAGGACCACCATTTTTATTATCGCCATCCTTTCTGACATAGAGAAGGGCATTTTAATCCATACTTCTACTCTCTTCGCTAAACTATTCAAAAGGGGCAGTATATTGTTAATCACAAACCTATCATTCGTGGCTGCTATTTTTACTCCCAGATAATGGAGACATTCATTTTTTTTTAACACGGATAGTCTTCCCACCGTCTCCCCCATATCTTCATCCAGGGGGAGCATAGTAGATTTACTCCAATTTATGTCCAACCCAGATAGAGGGGCAAATGCCTCGAACATCTTAATGATACGATGTATTTTTTCTTGTGGGTTAGTTACAAAAAGGAGGATATCATCTACAAATAACAAGATCTTACTCTTCTCTCCATTTACTCCAAATCCCTCATAAACATCATTATCTCTTATCCAAGCCGCTAAGGGTTCAATATAAATTAAAAATAAAAAGGGTGAGAGGGGGCAGCCCTGCCTTGTTCCTCTACTTAGTTTGAATGGGTAGGAGGGGGTTCCATCTACCACCACACTCGCCTCGGGGTTAGTGTATAGTAGCTGAATATAACTCAAAAACCTCGGGCCCACCCCAACCCTTTTCAAAACTTCCCAGAGGTATTCCCACTCCACCCTGTCAAAAGCTTTAGTAGCATCCAATGACAGAATGGAGCGGGGGCCACGGGATCCACTCTGGATTGCTTCATACACCTGGTGGATATTGTCATGAACCGTTCTTCCTGACCTAAACCCTCCCTGGTCACCGCCCACCACTACCTCCACTACTTTATCCAATCTCCTTGCCAGTGCTTTCGCTATTATCTTTATATCTGTATTAAGCAAGGAGATATGAGCCCAAATCCAAGGGATCCTTATCTTTTTTCCTAATGAGTCTAATATTAGCCTCACACATAGATTTAGGGAGAACCCCCCCCCCCCCTCCAGGATTCATTAATGATACCCAGCAGTTTTGGAAGCAGCAGGGTTGAGTATATTCTATATATCTAGAAAGGAATGCCGTCAGACCCAGGGGATGTATTCCCTTGGATTGATGCCAATGCCTCCTCCAATTCCTGGAGGGAGATTGGGTCATCCAGGGAGTCCCTGACATCCTCTGTCAAACTCGGAATATTAATTCCCCTCAAGAATTCCGCTACCTCCGCCCTATTAATATAGCTGCCCATATAGAGATTGGAGAAAAAAGAGCCAACCATTTGGGCTATTTCTTCTCTATCTGTGGTTATGCTGTCATCCTCCCTCCTCAGAGCCATAATACCACGTTCGTCGCCTTGATTTTTAAGTAATCTTGACAGTGTCTTATTTGGTTTCCCTTTCTCAAAGAAATTAAATTGCCCACTGAAGAATAGTTTATTTTGTGCCTTTTTAAGTAGATATTCTTTATATTCCTCTTGAGCTGCCTTCAGTTCTAACAGCTGTTCCCCCCACTATCCTCTTCTATCCCTGCTTCTAATGTTGCCACTTTACTATTCAGTACTGATTCTTCCTGTGAGAATTCCTTTTTTTTTTTTATTGATTCGCCCTATATATAGACCCCTCAAGTATGCCTTCATAGTATCCCATACCACCTGAGGGTTTGCGGACTTATGATTAATCTCCCAGAATGCCTCTATTTCCTGTCTAAACCAGTCCTGGTCGCCCACTAATTCAATCCAGTGGGGGTTGAGCCGAAAGCCCAACCTTTTCCCACCCATTACCTTACCTCCAATTTCCACCACCACTGGGCAATGGTCCGATAGGGTTTTAGCTTTATACTGCACCCTGCTGGTCCAGGTCATTGCATTCTTATCACACAGGCATAAGTCAATTCGGGAAGCGGTGTTATATGAGGTACTAAAACATGAGTACTGTCTTACTCCTGGGTTTAGTTTCCGCCACCCATCAACCCAATTCATCTCTCCACAGTATCTCGCCAATGCTGTTTCGTTCCCCCCTACATTCCTACCTAATTTGTATCTGTCCATACTAGGGTCTATTACATTGTTCAAATCTCCAACTATCCATAATGCCGAATGTGTCTTACTTTCGCTATAGCTCACGAGGTCCCTCAGAACATCCACTCTAAAAGATGGAGGAATATAAACAAAAGCCAAGATGACTGCCCTATCTTCCCATATTCCATAAAGAAATACATATCGACCATACTTATCTACCTTTGCATTCTTAGTCTCGAATGGTACCCTCCTGTGAACATATACTGATACTCCCATGGAGTAGGAAGAGAGTCTGGAGTGGTATTCTTCTTTGGCCCACTTCCTTGGAAGTATCTGCTCATCTCTTGACCTATGGGTCTCAACTAAACATATGATCGCAGGAAGGCACCTCCGAATATAATCGAAGACTGCACACTTTTTAATTCTATCCGACATACCTCGTATGTTCCAGGCTAATAATTTAAGCATAGATATATTTGCCTAAGAGAAAAAAGAAAAGAGAGAAGAAGAAGAGAGAGAAAAAAAAAAAAAAAACACTCTTTTGATCATCCCGTGCCATCCCTCCCTCCTTTCCCTTATCCTTCCCCCCCCCCCCCGCACCCCCCCTCTCCCCATAATGCACCGTACTTCTACTATGCACTCCTATCCTAGTGACACCCCAGAGAACCCCCCAACCCCTCCCCCCTCCCCCCCGAGACGTAACATTATTACTCAACTAATACTTCCAACCCCTAATGCCACAGTAGTGCCTTATATTAGATGCCTTATTTATCCATCCAATCTGAGACTTCTTGTGGGGTTCCAAATATTGTTACCTTTCCCTTATGCTCAACCCGGAGTCTCGTTGGAAACAGCAGAGAGAAGGGCACCCCTGCGTTCTTTAGCCGCCTTTTTATCTCCCGAAAGGATGCCCTTTTCCTCTGGGTCTCCCAAGAGAAATCCGGATATAGAAAAATATTCTGTCCATTATACTGTAGGTCCCTCATCTCTCTTGCCCTCCTAAGGATAGTATCCCTGTCCTGGGAGGTATATAACTTAATTAGGATTGTCCTAGGGGGACCCCCCGGAGGGGGAATACGCCTTGGCACTGATGAGCTCGTTCAATCCCAAACATTGGAGTAAGATGCCCTTCCCCTATCCCCTCCTTCAACCACCTACTAAGAAACTGTATGGCAGAGTCCCCCCCCCCTCCACCCCCTCAGGAAACCCCACCATCCCATCAGGAAACCCCACCATCCTTATATTACAACGTCTGGATCTATCCTCAAGGTCAGTGAGCTTATCTTTAACAGATGTCCTCTCCTTTTTCAAGTCATTAACCTCCTCCTCCAAAACCTTAATCCTATTTTCTGTTTTAGGGGCTTCTTCCTCCAGTCTGGAAATCCTATCTCTCATTTTAGTCATATCGTGTCTTATCAGAGATACCTCGGTAGATACCACACCTAATTGTTTATTTATCTCCTCAATTGCACAATTAGATTTTTTCACCCCTCCCAAGATCTCCTCCAACATCTGTGTTCCCACAGGGGGCACAGACTGCCCTTCCTCAGTTTCTTCCACCGCCAAGACCGAGTACCTAGAGCCTGTTTTACTAGGGGAGAGATCCTTCTGGGTTCTAGTTTTTATACCCACAGCTGGAGACTTCCATATTTTATCCAATTTACCCATAGCCCCCTTATCTTTTTGTGGCGAGCTACCCCCTGATCTTCTGGGGTTCACCTTAGGGGCCATTTCACCCACTATTTCTCTTCACTTTATATTTGTGGGGTGTATGTATCACTACGGGGATATCACGGACCAACTTAGCAACTTTATACACCATAGGCCCCTCCCACTCGAGAATTTAAATCCCGTTATTTACAGCATACAAAAGTAAGAATTCACAGTCCCATATGGCTCTGGGGAGCGCTTAAAACCTAGGGTATCACACCCTGATCCAGAAATATCCACCACCAAATATAGCATACTAATATGCAACTACGGAATCATTAGCGTATTCACGCTCCCCCTGGTAGACAGTGCAATCACCCCCCAGAGTCACTGATCTTATTGGGTCCAGGGAGGGGTCCAATTTCATGAGAGAGGAATTCTGCTAAGACCAAGTTGTTCAATTTAGTCCATGAGTCCCGGTTTCTCCAAATCGCTAGGAGGAGTGACCAGGCAGAGAGTCAGGCATCCAATATTGTCCATTCCACATGGGGCCAGTGCAAGAGGCTGCTTCTGTTCAGAATATTGCCGGGGTATTAATCAATGGTTTCACCGGCTTCTGCACTGTTAGATATTCATCACATGTAAAGTCTGATCGTTTTACTCAGCTCCACTCTCCATCCACAAGAAAGGGTCTGGGCCAGTCTATTCAAATCCCAGCAAGGAGTAGCGGAGTTCCACACATGCCCCTCAACACCTCCGCGTCTGTCTATTACATTACTTAATTCCTTTAGAACATGGGGGTGAATGCCATCTGGACCTGGTGATTTGTCTATTTTGATTTTTTGTAGGTGGCACTGTACTTCTTCCTGGGTTAGACAGGTGACCTGTACTGGGGAGCTTACCTTATCACACTGTATTTCACCTGGCATTTCATTTTCCTCAGTGAATACAGTGGAGAAGAATTTTAGTATATTTGCTTTTTCCTGATCCCCGTTTATAATTTCTTCCTCATCATTTTTTAAAGGGCCAACACTTTCATTTTTGACCTTTTTGCTATTTATATAATTAAAGAACATTTTGGTGTTAGTCATACTCTCTTTGGCAATGAGTCTTTCTGTCTCTATTTTTGCGGCTTTTATCTGTTTTTTACATATTTCACATTTTTCTCTATAGCTTTTTAATGCTTCTTCACTGCTGTCCTGTTTTAGTAACTGAAATGCTTTATTTTAGTCATTTATTGCCCCCTTAACATTTTTATTCATCCATATTGGTTTTCTTTTATTTCTGACCCTTTTATTCCTATAAAGTATATACATCTTACAGTGAAAATTTAAGATATTTTTAAAAGTCTCCCATTTAGTGTCAGTATTGTTATTTTTGAGGACATTATCCCATTTTATATTGTTATGGGCTTCTCTGAGTTGATCGAACTTTGCTTTTCGAAAGTTCATTGTTTTTGTGGCCCCTCGAGAGATTCCCTTATTGAAGAACAAGTTATAATGTATTACATTATGATCACTATTTCCTCGGTGTCCATCTACTTGCACATTAATTACTCTGCCAGTTTCAGTACGTTGGTAAATATTAAGTCTAGTAGGGCGCCCCCTCTGGTCAGGCCCTGCACCATTTGGGACAGATAATGGTCTTTAGCTATAGTCAGAAATCTGTTTCCTTTAAAGTCGAAGTCTGCCCAGTTCTCCATGAACCCAAACCCCTCCTTCCTACACCAGCTTCTGAGCCACTTGTTTACCTCCCTTATCTCCCGCAGCCTCTCTGGTACGGCTCGTGGTACAGGTAATATTTCAGAAAATACTACCTTGGAGGTCCTTGCCTTAAGCTTGCAGCCTAAGTCCCTGAAATCATTTTTAAGGACACTCCATCTACCTCTTACTTTGTCATTGGTGCCAATATGTACCATGACTGCTGGGTCTTCTCCAGCCCCACCCAGCAACCTGTCAACCCGATCCGCGATGTGCCGAACTCGAGCGCCAGGAAGACAACACACTGTTCGGCTATCCCGGTCTTTGTGACAGATCACCCTGTCTGTCCCCCTAATAATTGAGTCCCCCACTACCAGTACCTGTCTGGCCTGCCCTGCTCTCCTCCCTCCCTCCTTACTGGAGCAGACACCCCCCTGGCGGTCAGAGGCAGAGTCCTGCTGCAGTACCGCTAGCTCTGAAATGACATCCCCCTCATCTGCCAACTGGGCAAACTTGTTGGGGTGTGCCAGTTCAGGACTAGCCTCCCTGACACTTTTCCCTCTACCCCGTTTTCTAACTGTAACCCAGCTAACTGCCTGACTGTCCTGCCCCTCCGTCCCACTATCCATCCCCACCTCGACCCCAGAGAGTACCTGCTCAGTGAGCAGGAGACTACTCTGCGGGTTGTCAATGCATCTCAGTGTTGCCAGTTGCTCCTCTAGATCCAGGATCTGGGCTTCTAAATGAGCAACTCGCACACATCTCGCACAACAATATGCACCCTCAAACTGTTGTTGAAGGATTGCATACATTGCGCAAGATGCACACTGGACTGCCTTTTCCAACATGGAGGTCATACTAGATTTGGGGATTGCAAAAATTAACAGAAAAGAAAAAAAAATCAAATATTTCAATTTAAACTTCCTGAATTTAAAGTCCCTTAATTTTAAGTCCCCTCACTTTTATACTCACTCACTTGTATGCTTCACACTCTTGTATACAGACAAACAATCGCTAGCTCAACATAGTGTATTTGCTTTATATTTATCACAACCACAACCACCTCTCTTCCACTGCCTGGAAGTGAAACTTTTTTTTTTTTTTTTTTCATTTACACATCCAAATTTAACGAAAAGTCGTAAAAGACCTGTGGGGTGTTAAGGCTCACTGGACCCCTTGGTACGTGGCTTGAGGGGTGTAGTTTCCAAAATGGTATGCCATGTGGGGGTTTTCTGCTCTTCTGGCACCATAGGGGCTTCCAAAATGTGACATGCCCCCCAAAAACCATTTCAGCAAAAATTCACTCTCCAAAATCCCATTGTTGCTCCTTCCCTTCTGAGCCCTCTACTGCACCAGCCGAACACTTTACATACACATATGAGGTATTTCCTTACTCTAGAGAAATTGGGTTACAAATTTTGGGGGGCTTTTTCTCCTATTACCCCTTGTAAAAATTCAAAAACTGGGTCTACAAGAACATGCGAGTGTAAAAAATGGAGATTTTGAATTTCCTCCTTCACTTTGCTGCTATTCCTGTGAAACACCTAAAGGGTTAACACACTTACCCAAATGTCATTTTGGATACTTTGAGGGGTGCAGTTTTTATAATGTGGTCATTTGTGGGGTATTTCTAATATGAAGGCCCTTCAAATCCACTTCAAAACTGAACTGGTCCCTGAAAAATTCCAATTTAGAAAATGTTGTGAAAAATTGGAAAAGTGCTGCTGAACTTTGAAGCCCTCTGATATCTTCTAAAAGTTAAAACCTGTCAACTTTATGATGAAAATATAAAGTAGACATATTGTATCTGTGAATCAATATATTATTTATTTGGAATGTCTGTTTTTGTTACAAGCAGAGAGCTTCAAAGTTAGAAAAATGCTAAATTTTCAATTTTTTCATCAAATTTTGGAATTTTTCACCAAGAAATGATGCAAGCCTCGACAAAAATTTACCACTAACCTGAAGTAGAATATGTCACGAAAAAACAATGTCAGAATCAGAATGAAAAGTAAAAGTATCCCAGAGTTATTAATGCTTAAAATGACAATGGTCAGATGTGCAAAAATGGCTGGGTCCTTAAGGTGAAAATGGGCTGGTTCCTTAAGGGGTTAAACCCCACTGGCATTTGACAGCTCTTTGGAACAGTGGGCTGTGCAAATGAAAAATTTTCATTTTTCTTTTGGCAGACCACTGCTCAAAAAAATCTATCAGACACCTGTGAGATGTAAATGCTCACTGCACTTCTTATTAGGGGTGTAGTTTCCAAAATGGGGTCACATGTGTGTGTGTGTGTGTGGGGGGGGGGGGGGGGTTCACTGTTCTGGCACCATGGAGGCCTAAACGCACATGGCCTTCAATTTCAGCCAGATTCTCTCTCCAAAAGCCCAATGGTGCTCCTTCTCTTCTGAGCCCTGTAGTTCACCCGCAGAGCACTTTACATCCACATGTGGGGTATTTTCTGACTCAGAAGAGATGGGGTTACAAATTTTGCTGGGCTTTTTTTCCTATTACCCCTTGTGAAAATGATAAAATTGGGGTAACAATAGCATTTTAGGGAAAAAAATATACATTTTTTTATTTTCACCTCCAACTTTAACAAAAATTTGTCAAACACCTGTGGGATGTTAAGGCTCACTATACCCCTTGTTACTTTACGTGAGGGGTGTAGTTTTCTAAATGGGGGTCACATATGGGTGTTTTTTATGTTTATGTCAGAACTGCTGTAACTACCAGCCACCCCTGTGCAAATCACCAATTTAGGCCTCAAATGTATATGGTACACTCTGTTTACACTAACATGCTGGTGTAGACCCAAAATTTACCTTTTCTTAAGGGGTAAAAGAAGAGAAAAAAAATTTGTAACCAAAAACTGTTGCCTTGAAATATGAGAGGGCTCCAAAGTGAAAGAGCACCATGTGCATTTGAGGCCTAAATTAGGGATTTGCATCCACCACCAAATTACCCTACAGCAGTGCTTTCCAAATAGGGTGTCTCCAGCTGTTGCACTACTTCCTGTTCAGGGTGTGGTTGTGTGATCGGCAGCTCCAGGAGAACCAGAGAACCAGAGAGCAGCAGGATTTTCACCAGCCCTCCCCCCCCCCCAGGTTTGTGGCAGCCTTCGGGGAAGGGTTTCCCTGCATGAACCCCAACGTCCCCATCTCCCTTACCAGGCCGGCGGGAGGTGGAGGTGACATTGCAACGGCCAACTCCCAGGATGGGGTACGGAGATCCTCCAGGATCCGCAGAAATGCAGAACCAACTCCACCGTCCATATCTGGAAGCCGCAAGGCTGCAAGGAAGGCTACAAGCAAGGCTGCAGGTAAAGACCTGCATGAAGGTGAGGAGTTGAGGAGAAACATGGGGAGGCAAGGTACCTCTGAACCCCAGCAATGGGGGGCATTGGGTCCCAGGGAGTCTTTGGCCACTTTTGGGTCCCGAATCCAAGCAAAAATGGCGGAGTATGAGTGTCTTGGCAAAATGCTTCGTGGGCTAAGAGAGGACTTAAAATTTGCCCGTTACCAGGCTGATTACACCTCAAAAAATCGAAGGCCAGTGTATTCGGCTAAAGTGCGCACCCTGAAAAAAGAGGTTGAGGAGGTAGAAAGGGTGAGGATGGAGATCATGGAAGGGGCTGGTATCTTCAGAGAAAAACTCTGCAATGAAAGTCGGTTCAGAGGCCAGCAGAACCCAGAAAGAGAGGAGGAGGTCAGTCACAGCGAAAGCAGTGCAGAGGAGGATGGTGTGGAGGTGGATGGTGGAGGAGAAAGAGAGAACAGTGCTGAGGAGGACAGTGTGGAGGAAGATGGTGGTGGAGAAAGAGAGGACAGTGCTGAGGAAGGTGCTAAAGAGAAGCAAGATGGTGGTGCAGAGGAGAGTGAAATGGAGGAGGACACAACCCAGAGTTCATACATAAATCCTGCTCAGGTAGCCCTGCCTGTAACGTCAGATGACAGCAGTGACGACAGCGGCAGCAGCAATGGGTTAATTGGTGGTGGATTGCTGAAGGCGATTGTGCTCCAAGAGTCACCTACCCATTTTGAGAACTTCTCATTTGGAAATGACTTAGGCCCAGATACTGAGGTGAAGGGCAAGAGGAAGAGGAGAAATAAAAGGAAAAAAGGAGAGGTCACCAGACTTGTTTATTCTTCTCTCCAGCAGTCTGGGCCATCTGAAAAGGTGGTTCAGGCTGGTGGGCCCCCCAGTCTGCCCGACCCCGCTTTTGCTGTAAAGCGGGGCCAGAATGGGGGGTACATGGTGGATAAGGTTTCTAAGATGGCTGCAGACGCCAAGGAGCCGCCTGTCCAGTCGGTAGGGAAGGGCAGGACAGGCTTAAGGTGGGCGACTCCGATGCTGCAGGACCACCCCAGGTGGGCAGGGGGCGTGTCCTAGTGCCGGAGCTTGGTGATGTTGCTGTCTGCTCGGGGAGCGGTCCCCCGAGCGATCTGGGCGTAGCAGGGCACTCCTCTGTGAGGGGGGGGAGTGTCCATGCGTCTGGATTGGTAGAAAAGCCCGGGCGGTCGGGTAAGGTGGCTCCTGAAGGTTGCACTGACGCTGTGGGGAATCCCTCCACGTCGGCTGCTGTAGGAGGGGTGGGGGTGCGTCCGGAGGGACAGATCCCACCCAGTGTGAAGCAGTTCTCACTGGGAACATCATCGGCGTTGAAGGAAGTGTCATCACTGGAACTGGAAGTAACATCGCCAGAATCGAAAAAGCGGTCATCGGGGGCGGGACCAGCAGCACAAACCCCCGTGGCATACGCAAATAACCCGGCCAGCTCAGGAAAGTTTAGCCAGGATAATAGTGTGAAAGGGAAGAGTGCAAAAGAGAGTGAAAATTTTGGTGATGGTATGTTGCATGAAAATGTTAGCAGTGTGCAAGAGTGGGGCATTAGAGGTGTACTAGAGAGGGGTGCTAGCGGTGTGCAAGAGAGGGGTGCTAGCGGTGTGCAAGAGAGGGGTGCTAGCGGTGTGCAAGAGAGGGGTGCTAGCGGTGTGCGAGAGAGGGGTGCTAGCGGTGTGCAAGAAAGGGATGCTAGCGGTGTGCGAGAGAGGGGTGCTAGAGGTGTACAAGAGAGGGATGCTATCGGTGTGCAAGAGAAGAGTGCTGGAGGCAGGCAAAGGGATGTCACTGGATCAGTAAAGAGTACTGAGGAAGTAGGGGCTGGTTCGGCTGCCCCCCTGGTGGCGACTGCTAGAAGCTATGCCAGCGTCGCTGCCGGGGAATCAAGAGGGTCTCCGTCTCCATCTGGTTCTGGGGGTCACTTGCAGCGGCGCCTCCTGGAGGCTCTGCGTAAGGGTGATAGGTCAATTGAGGTAGAAGGGAGGGGTTCGGTTGACCTGTCTTTTTGGATAGAGAGGCATGGTCTGGGTGCCTTCCAAGAACAGAATGGGGAGGTGATGTGGTCCCTCCCGACTCCCGGGCAGGATAGTAACCGTAGGAATGTGGCCCGTCTGATTTGGAGGGGTAAAGATGCGTGTGTTACGCCGAGCGCTCCGGGTCCCCGCTCCTCCCCGGAGCGCTCGCTACACTCTCGTCACTGCAGCGCTCCGGTCAGATCCACTGACCCGGGGCGCTGCGATACCGCCTCCAGCCGGGATGCGATTCGCGATGCGGGTGGCGCCCGCTCGCGATGCGCACCCCGGCTCCCGTACCTGACTCGCTCTCAGTCGGTCCTGTCCCGGCGCGCGCGGCCCCGCTCCCTAGGGCGCGCGCGCGCCGGGTCTTTGCGATTTAAAGGGCCACTTCGCCGCTGATTGGCGCAGTGGTTCTAATTAGTGTGTTCACCTGTGCACTCCTTATTTATACCTCACTTCCCCTGCACTCCCTCGCCGGATCTTGTTGCCATTGTGCCAGTGAAAGCGTTTCCTTGTGTGTTCCTAGCCTGTGTTCCAGACCTCCTGCCGTTGCCCCTGACTACGATCCTTGCTGCCTGCCCCGACCTTCTGCTACGTCCGACCTTGCTTCTGTCTACTCCCTTGTACCGCGCCTATCTTCAGCAGTCAGAGAGGTTGAGCCGTTGCTAGTGGATACGACCTGGTCACTACCGCCGCAGCAAGACCATCCCGCTTTGCGGAGGGCTCTGGTGAAAACCAGTAGTGACTTAGAACCGATCCACTAGCACGGTCCACGCCAATCCCTCTCTGGCACAGAGGATCCACTACCTGCCAGCCGGCATCGTGACAGTAGATCCGGCCATGGATCCCGCTGAAGTTCCTCTGCCAGTTGTCGCCGACCTCACCACGGTGGTCGCCCAGCAGTCACAACAGATAGCGCAACAAGGCCAACAGCTGTCTCAACTGACCGTGATGCTACAGCAGCTACTACCACAGCTTCAGCAATCATCTCCTCCGCCAGCTCCTGCACCTCCTCCGCAGCGAGTGGCCGCTTCTGGTCTACGACTATCCTGCCGGATAAATTTGATGGGGACTCTAAATTCTGCCGTGGCTTTCTTTCCCAATGTTCCCTGCACTTGGAGATGATGTCGGACCAGTTTCCTACTGAAAGGTCTAAGGTGGCTTTCGTAGTCAGCCTTCTGTCTGGAAAAGCTCTGTCATGGGCCACACCGCTCTGGTCACTGCCTCTATACACTCCTTCTATATCTGGTCACCCCGTCACTGCCTCTATACACTCCTTCTTCTCGGAAATTCGAAGTGTCTTTGAGGAACCTGCCCGAGCCTCTTCTGCTGAGACTGCCCTGTTGAACCTGGTCCAGGGTAATTCTTCCGTTGGCGAGTACGCCGTACAATTCCGTACTCTTGCTTCAGAATTATCCTGGAATAATGAGGCCCTCTGCGCGACCTTTAAAAAAGGCCTATCCAGCAACATTAAAGATGTTCTGGCCGCACGAGAAATCCCTGCTAACCTACATGAACTCATTCATCTAGCCACTCGCATTGACATGCGTTTTTCCGAAAGGCGTCAGGAGCTCCGCCAGGATATGGACTTTGTTCGCACGAGGCGTTTTTTCTCCCCGGCTCCTCTCTCCTCTGGTCCCCTGCAATCCGTTCCTGTGCCTCCCGCCGTGGAGGCTATGCAGGTCGACCGGTCTCGCCTGACACCTCAAGAGAGGACACGACGCCGCATGGAGAATCTCTGCCTGTACTGTGCCAGTACCGAACACTTCCTGAAGGATTGTCCTATCCGTCCTCCCCGCCTGGAAAGACGTACGCTGACTCCGCACAAAGGTGAGACAGTCCTTGATGTCTACTCTGCTTCTCCACGTCTTACTGTGCCTGTGCGGATATCTGCCTCTGCCTTCTCCTTCTCTACTATGGCCTTCTTGGATTCCGGATCTGCAGGAAATTTTATTTTGGCCTCTCTCGTCAACAGGTTCAACATCCCGGTGACCAGTGTCGCCAGACCCCTCTACATCAATTGTGTAAACAATGAAAGATTGGACTGTACCATACGTTTCCGCACGGAGCCCCTTCTAATGTGCATCGGACCTCATCACGAGAAGATTGAATTTTTGGTCCTCCCCAATTGCACTTCCGAAATTCTCCTTGGACTACCCTGGCTTCAACTCCATTCCCCAACCCTGGATTGGTCCACTGGGGAGATCAAGAGTTGGGGGCCCTCTTGTTTCAAGGACTGCCTAAAACCGGTTCCCAGTACCCCTTGCCGTGACTCTGTGGTTCCCCCTGTAACCGGTCTCCCTAAGGCCTATATGGACTTTGCGGATGTTTTTTGCAAAAAACAAGCTGAGACTCTACCTCCTCACAGGCCTTATGATTGTCCTATTGACCTCCTCCCGGGCACTACTCCACCCCGGGGCAGAATTTATCCTCTGTCCGCCCCAGAGACTCTTGCTATGTCTGAGTACATCCAGGAAAATTTAAAAAAGGGCTTTATCCGTAAATCCTCCTCTCCTGCCGGAGCCGGATTTTTCTTTGTGTCCAAAAAAGATGGCTCTCTACGTCCTTGCATTGACTACCGCGGTCTTAATAAAATCACGGTAAAGAACCGCTACCCCCTACCCCTCATCTCTGAACTCTTTGATCGCCTCCAAGGTGCCCACATCTTTACCAAACTGGACTTAAGAGGTGCTTATAATCTCATCCGCATCAGAGAGGGGGATGAATGGAAAACGGCATTTAACACTAGAGATGGACACTTTGAGTATCTGGTCATGCCCTTTGGCCTGTGCAACGCCCCTGCCGTCTTCCAAGACTTTGTTAATGAAATTTTTCGTGATCTCTTATACTCCTGTGTTGTTGTATATCTGGACGATATCCTGATTTTTTCTGCCAATCTAGAAGAACACCGCCAGCATGTCCGTATGGTTCTTCAGAGACTTCGTGACAATCAACTTTATGCCAAGATAGAGAAATGTCTGTTTGAATGCCAATCTCTTCCTTTCCTAGGATACTTGGTCTCTGGCCAGGGACTACAAATGGATCCAGACAAACTCTCTGCCGTCTTAGATTGGCCACGCCCCTCCGGACTCCGTGCTATCCAACGTTTTTTGGGGTTCGCCAATTATTACAGGCAATTTATTCCACATTTTTCTACCGGTGTGGCTCCTATCGTGGCTTTAACCAAAAAAAATGCCAATCCCAAGTCTTGGCCTCCTCAAGCGGAAGACGCCTTTAAACGGCTCAAGTCTGCCTTTTCTTCGGCTCCCGTGCTCTCCAGACCTGACCCATCTAAACCCTTCCTATTGGAGGTTGATGCCTCCTCTGTAGGAGCTGGAGCGGTCCTTCTACAAAAAAATTCTTCCGGGCATGCTGTTACTTGTGGTTTTTTTTCTAGGACCTTCTCTCCGGCGGAGAGGAACTACTCCATCGGGGATCGAGAGCTTCTAGCCATTAAATTAGCACTTGAGGAATGGAGGCATCTGCTGGAGGGATCAAGATTTCCAGTTATTATTTACACCGATCACAAGAACCTCTCCTATCTCCAGTCTGCCCAACGGCTGAATCCTCGCCAGGCCAGGTGGTCTCTGTTCTTTGCCCGATTTAATTTTGAAATTCACTTTCGGCCTGCCGATAAGAACATTAGGGCCGATGCTCTCTCTCGTTCCTCGGATGCTTCGGAAGTTGAACTCTCTCCGCAACACATCATTCCTCCTGACTGCCTGATTTCCACTTCTCCAGCCTCCATCAGGCAAACTCCTCCAGGAAAGACCTTCGTCTCTCCACGCCAACGCCTCGGAATCCTCAAATGGGGTCACTCCTCCCATCTCGCAGGTCATGCAGGCATCAAGAAATCTGTGCAACTCATCTCTCGCTTCTATTGGTGGCCGACTCTGGAGACGGATGTCGTGGACTTTGTGCGAGCCTGCACTGTCTGTGCCCGGGATAAGACTCCTCGCCAGAAGCCCGCTGGTTTTCTTCATCCTCTGCCTGTCCCCGAACAGCCTTGGTCTCTGATTGGTATGGATTTTATTACAGACTTACCCCCATCCCGTGGCAACACTGTTGTTTGGGTGGTCGTTGATCGATTCTCCAAAATGGCACATTTCATCCCTCTTCCTGGTCTTCCTTCAGCGCCTCAGTTGGCTAAACAATTTTTTGTACACATTTTTCGTCTTCACGGGTTGCCCACGCAGATCGTCTCGGATAGAGGCGCCCAATTCGTGTCAAAATTCTGGAGGGCTCTCTGTAAACAACTCAAGATTAAATTAAACTTTTCTTCTGCATATCATCCTCAATCCAATGGACAAGTAGAAAGAATTAACCAGGTCTTGGGTGATTATTTACGACATTTTGTTTCCTCCCGCCAGGATGATTGGGCAGATCTTCTACCATGGGCCGAATTCTCGTATAACTTCAGAGTCTCTGAATCTTCCTCCAAATCCCCATTTTTCGTGGTGTACGGCCGTCACCCTCTTCCTCCCCTCCCTACCCCCTTGCCCTCTGGTCTGCCCGCTGTGGATGAAATTTCTCGTGATCTTTCCACCATATGGAGAGAGACCCAAAATTCTCTCTTACAGGCTTCATCACGCATGAAGAAGTTTGCTGATAAGAAAAGAAGAGCTCCTCCCATTTTTTCTCCTGGAGACAAGGTATGGCTCTCCGCTAAATATGTCCGCTTCCGTGTCCCTAGCTACAAGTTGGGACCACGCTATCTTGGTCCTTTCAAAATTTTGTGCCAGATTAATCCTGTCTCTTACAAACTTCTTCTTCCTCCTTCTCTTCGTATCCCTAATGCCTTTCACGTTTCTCTTCTTAAACCACTTATCATCAACCGTTTCTCTCCCAAACTTGTTTCCCCCACTCCTGTTTCCGGCTCCTCGGACATCTTCTCCGTCAAAGAGATTCTGGCATCCAAGAAGGTCAGAGGGAAAACTTTTTTTTTAGTTGATTGGGAGGGTTGTGGTCCAGAAGAGAGATCCTGGGAACCTGAGGACAATATTCTAGACAAAAGTCTGGTCCTCAGGTTCTCAGGCTCTAAGAAGAGGGGGAGACCCAAGGGGGGGGGGTACTGTTACGCCGAGCGCTCCGGGTCCCCGCTCCTCCCCGGAGCGCTCGCTACACTCTCGTCACTGCAGCGCTCCGGTCAGATCCACTGACCCGGGGCGCTGCGATACCGCCTCCAGCCGGGATGCGATTCGCGATGCGGGTGGCGCCCGCTCGCGATGCGCACCCCGGCTCCCGTACCTGACTCGCTCTCCGTCGGTCCTGTCCCGGCGCGCGCGGCCCCGCTCCCTAGGGCGCGCGCGCGCCGGGTCTTTGCGATTTAAAGGGCCACTTCGCCGCTGATTGGCGCAGTGGTTCTAATTAGTGTGTTCACCTGTGCACTCCTTATTTATACCTCACTTCCCCTGCACTCCCTCGCCGGATCTTGTTGCCATTGTGCCAGTGAAAGCGTTTCCTTGTGTGTTCCTAGCCTGTGTTCCAGACCTCCTGCCGTTGCCCCTGACTACGATCCTTGCTGCCTGCCCCGACCTTCTGCTACGTCCGACCTTGCTTCTGTCTACTCCCTTGTACCGCGCCTATCTTCAGCAGTCAGAGAGGTTGAGCCGTTGCTAGTGGATACGACCTGGTCACTACCGCCGCAGCAAGACCATCCCGCTTTGCGGCGGGCTCTG